>NC_143584.1:182137235-182382983 GCF_048544385.1 Mastigoproctus giganteus | reverse complement strand
TTCTTTCAAGTCATTTCTTTCCCTAGCAGTGAAACATTTACCTTGTGAAGCCTATGCCCAAAATTCAATCTCCTTCTCTTCTTAAGCATTTCAGACCAATCTCCAAAGCCTAAAGTCTTCTAAAACTCCTTGAGAAGGTACTCCTCCCATTCTAACTAAACAACATCTTCTTCAACATCAGCCTCCTCAAATCCATTACTCTTTTCCTCAGAGATCCACTGTGACTAACATCTTAGCCACCACCAGCTCTATTCTCTCTGCGTTTGAATCTGATGCAGAGCTTGCAGTCACTTATGTAGACCTTGAAGCAGCTTTCGACTCAATAAATTGCAGCGGCTGGAGACTAGGCACCTACGAGGTCATCTCATTGAGGTGTATAAGGCCTTGAATGGGTTGAACACGCTGAATGCTGATGGAATTCTTCCACTTGCTCAGATTACGAACCTAAGGGGACACAGATTCAAATTGAGGAAAGACAGATGTAGAATAGATGTGCGGAAATTTGCTTTTAGGAACAAACGTCCATCTGTCGTTGTGGAAGTTGATACTTAAATAAATTCAAGGAGGAACTGGACAAACTTTTAGAGGGAATAGTTGTGTGAATTTTTTTTTTAAATTTAGTTTTATTTATTTTTATTTTTTGGCTGATGCTACATAAGCTTGCTTTCTTGAATCACATGCCTTTATCACTATTACGTTCCTGGAATTCTGAAGCTACTTTCAGACTATTATCAGATCAACGGGGACACTCTACAGTTCCTTACTTCACTCCTTCAAAATAGAATAATCCAGCTTACTGTCCATGGGCAAACATACGAGCGATGTATCTCTTCAGAGGTGCTACAAGGTGGTGTCTTACTTGGGCTCTTGTTCTCAGCGTTTATCTCCCCACTTGTTGAGTCCAGGCATGATACTTTATGTTATGCTGATGATATGAAGCTCCTCACACTTCTTTCTCCACACAATGATCTTCTTGTGCTAACAGCATCAATTAATAATACACTCCTGGAATTTGCTAACTACCTGAACCAGTTCGAACTAAAAATAAACCGAGAAAAATCGGGATTTATGATGTTCTCCTTAAAGAAAGCGCCTTCTTATATTCAGCCAAACACTGTAATTCTTCTATCCCCATCGTTAATAAGCATACTGATCTCGGGGTTGTTTTTGATCCTAAACTCTGCTTCAGTAACCACATGGACAAGCTGCTTACCATGGCAGCTCGACTCCGATGGATTGCCAAAGAGCATTTATATTATATTAAAGAAATCACAACTACCAGAAAATAAATAAAAGCCACGGTATACTCTCCGTTTTTATATGTTGCAGAGGTATGGGCGTCTGCTGCCCCATAGCACAATTAGGCTACTTTTTACCTAGTTTTGGCTCTTAAAATGGGCCATAAACAAACATATTTCTTACACAGTTAAGGACAACTGAAATGGCCAGTTTTCTACAAATTACCGGCTTCCCACGCTGATTAGGGTGAAACACCTTACCACGATTGTTAAAATGATGGTTGGCAAGATTTCGGCACCATCATTCTGGAACTTGTGCTCTTTGAGAGTTCCTTAGCCTTCTGTCAGAGCGACTCCAACTTTGTGCCCACATCTCAGCCATCTCCACCTATCCGATAGATTTCTACCATTTCAGCTGCTCTCATGTGCCCAGTCATTAGATGCTTACCTTAATAAGTACTTTAAACTTCCTTCCATCCGAGTTGGTCACAAGGATAAGGAAAAAAAAAGTGGAAGGACTGAGAATGAATAAGTTAATATCAGAAGTTTTTAAACTTGCAATTATAAATTTAATCAATAGTAAAAATGCTTTATAAATCATGTTCAATATAAAGTTTCCTACTTAAAGAATTGAATCCGTTGTCCTTGATCCGCGATTTTCCATATATTTTCGAATCCACCAACGTTCATGGAACCTTGAATAATGACCGCAAACAGAGTGGAAAACATCAATAAACACTGGAAGACATCCGACCAGAGTACAGCTTTCATCCCACCCTGGAAACAAAACGAGAGAGAGCTTATATCCCGAATCTGTAGTTCTCATTTATACTTTCATCTTTCACACGATGCGAAAATAGATAACACTTATCATCGATATCTTACGATTATGAGGAAGAAATAGAAAATATACTTACGATTGCAGAATATGTGGAACATGCGAATCCTAGAATTAGAATGGAATATTGTTCATTGATTCGGGTTACTGCACTGACAGCTATTGCTGGAGTGTAGAGGACCACACTAATGAAAAACAGCTGAAAGGAGAAAACATTCAAATAATTCAAAAATATTTAAAATAAAAAACATATAAATCGAACAAGTTCAAATGATGTGTGAGTTGTGGCATCCGAAACGTTACACAAACATTTTTTGAAAATTATCTAGCGTAAACTTCAAAGGATTAGTACGTTATAAATGCAAAGAGTTTAATAATAAATTAATGTTTCTGAAATAATTGTAACTGTTAAAAATAACACTAGTTTTTGGCGAAGAACAATAAAATGGTAAAAGGTATTAGAACCATACCCGGTCTTCCCTGTAGTCAAAAATAACGTGGTAATGACAGATTCCGCTCCTTTTTTGATAGTTTTTTTGCCAGTAGACTGGATATGAGAGGATCAGCAACAGGAAAAATGCCAGTGAAAGAAGAGTGTAAAAAAAGAGAAAAAAAGGGGCCGGCTACAATTATATTTCCATTATTTGTCGATCGCCCATATGATACTTATACACTGCTCAACAAAATTAACAGAACACGTGGAAAACGTGGTATAACTCGTGCAGCTTGAGATGAAGCGGGACAATATTTAACATGGTGGTGTACCATAGAATAACGATGAGATGAGGAGACAACAATAAACTTCGAACAAGGGACATTTATAGGAGTTGTATAAGAATTACAAAAGTGTCACAGAAATCGATACAAGACGCTCGAAAATATGGTCACATGACATCAGTACGGCGTATGATCCCTTCCAACGGCTAAACTAGCTTCACATCGATGAACCATGCTCAATATAAGGGTGTCCATAAGATTCTGTGGCAACAAATCCCTTCCTTCCACTAGCGCAAACTATAGCTCACCGAGGAGTTGGCTGTCGGTGTGCAATGCGACCCACGAGGGCATCCCACACATAAACCCCTGGTACAGTAAGACCCTAAACACACATATTCGATCGGATTTAAGTCTGGTGATAGTGCTGGCCACGACAGTCGTTGGATATCTTCAGTTTTATTCCTCCACCACTTGAGCTCTATGTGCTGTGGCGTTTCATTCACGAAAAGAAAATCTGCATCAACTGCACCCCTAAAAAGTCGCACATAGGGTTCGAGGAGCTGTTCTCGGTACTTCTGCGCAGTTACGGTATCCCTATCAAATACATGAAGAGAGATATGGTTGTTGATCATTATTCCGCCTCACACAAGACACCGCTTCCACTGTAAGTGTCCCTTTCTGTGATGTTGAAGGGACGGCACCGCATTCCTCGTTGTCTCCAGATGAAATAACGTCTAGAGTCTGTGTGTAGGCTAAAACGGACTCATTACAGAACAGAACTATACCCCAATGGTCAAGGCTCCAAGTCACATGTTCATGGCACCAGTTTCAGCAGATTGTGAGGTGGTTTGGGATTAATGGGATACAGACCACTGGCTTCCTTGTTAGAGTCCACTTGAATTTAGCCTTCTTAATACAGTCCGGTTGGAAATGTTTTCACTTGTGGCCACAGCAATCTCAAGAGACAGTTGATAAGAGGACGTCATAGAGTTCCGTTGTGCTATTAGATCCAGATAGCGGGCTGTTCTGGTTGATGTAACCCTCGGGCGACCTTGGTCAGCTCTTCTTGTAATGGTTCCTGTCTCCCGAAACTGCTTCCATAGTGCTGATATGACACTGCGCGACACATTAGCCAACGTGCCACCTACGCCTACGACTGCCCGGCTTCAAGGCGTCCAACGGCCCACCATCTCAAAGAGTCATCTAAAAAACGATGACTTGCCATCCTGAGTGCTGGAGAATGGCTATCCCAGTGAGCAAGCCAAAAAATGGGAATGAACTGATGTGGTCGCAACCCGTGTTTTTATGGGCATGAATAATTTGCATAAAGTGGGCTCTGTAAGGTGACAGCTCCATTTCTATTGGATACTCAGAATTTGCAAGCCAGAATGCTGATTATATCAAATATTCGCCTTCGGCGACACTGTTCACAATAAAAATATTAATGAAAAACAACATTTTGTTCGGTTAATTTTGTCGAGCAGTGTATTATCAATTTATATAAAATTAGGCAACTAGTCTGATATCAATCACAGCTAATGGAGATATCAATCTGATAATATTAAAGGATCTCTTATCAACTGCATATAGTCTACAATCACTTGATAAGACATACAATGGGTCAGACCACTGATTGAGGTTGATTATATTTTTATTAATTGAAAAAAAGTGTGTTTAATACGAAGAACAGAAGTCCGGAAATTTTTGTAATTATAATGAAAATATTGCATTTTTGTAACCAAATAAAATAATAGCACATAAAACAACACAAACACCCGATTAATATGCACATTATAGTTTAATGAAATACTCGAAATTGAAATGTTTCGAATATTTTCAATAGAACTTGGCTTACAGTAATTAATTGTTGTTTTTCATCCAAGTTCTTCATAGCTCTTGGACGGTTCCAGCATGTTTTTATCGAGTTTTATTTCTTTGACGAAATCAAATAACATGTTTTATATTGATTTTAATCTTCGTGATATTCTTGTGGGATTTGTCCACAAAATAGGCTTTTATCTTTTGTTTTGATTTGATCATAGTTTGAATATTATAGCAACGACACCTGGGTCCGTGCGTTAATATGTAAATAATTGTAAAAAATAATGGTAATACTGTACTGTTAACGATATTAAACTCGTAATGGTTCCAACTGCCAAGATTGGTAAATTGGCTTTGTATACACTGCCTACTATTAATATCTGGACGCCTGCATATCTACAATTAACCTTTATTTAGAGTTAAAATTAATAATTTATGCCGAAATCTTTAGCCTTTATGACAGCCTCTACTCTTTGTGGAACACTCTTCACAAATTTTTCTAAATGTTCTCCAGTATTTTGCGCCTTTTGGCCTTCAATGGGGCAATAATTTCAGCTCTGTTTTTTGAGCAGTCTCTCCTCATTAGCACTCGTCGATCCAATTCACGCCAAAGGTTTTCTGTGGGATTGAGATCAGACTCTGGCCCGGTCAATCCAACTTTTATTGTCCAAGATTATTGTCCAGGACGTATTATTATACACGTCCTGGACAATAATCACACACGTCTATAGATTCAGCCTTCACAAGATGCAAATCTTGTGAAGGCTGAATAACCCGAAATAACCCAGGAAAACCTCTACACCCTCCGCTTGAGATCGGTTAACCACAGTCTCAATGGAAGAAGACTTTAGAAATTCCTCCAGTCTTCCACGGGAATCTAATCCAGACCTCCCCGAGAGAGTGACAAGTGGTAAAACCACTATACTGCCACGGAGGTGAAAATTTTTTCATTCCATTAGATCATTAGAAGCTGATAAAAAAGTGCCTATCTCAGAGGATTGCTGGTGTCCTCAGGAGGTTAATATATGTGGCCATCAGTATGCCCATTTTTAGATCGAGGATACTGCGTTAAAAATAATTTTTATATGGAAAATTAGCTCATAAGAATCTACAACCAGCAGAACAGGTTGTAGAACAAAGTAGTGATATGATTACGGTTAGAGACTAAGAATAAGGTTTATGGTATTGACCGACTCTTCCAAGAGATAGTTTGTGCTTTATGTAAGTTCTTCGTGGATGGACCTCGAAATCTAGAAGTTAGGATCAAACAGTTATGTGGTGGCGCTTGGTGGTCTACCCTGGTGGGCCATGTGGTCTTACTCATACTTTTCTTGTCTCCTTGAACTGTTCTAACGTAGGTTAGAAAACGTATATGAAAATATTAGGTTTATGAAAATAGGTGGTTACACTTACAGTACTGAACATGAAGCAAACTGAGGTAGCAATCCGAGTAACCTTTCCGTACCTTCTTTCTAGATACTGTAAGAAATAAATAAAGCTGTTAGCATTATATTCATTATACAGCGTTTATTTATTATAGTCAACATTTTATGTGAAGATGGCAACAAACAATTTGCCTAAATGCCACTGACCTAAGTGTAAAGCAACTTATGACTTACCCTATTTAATTATATTGATATACAGTTCCAGGCGCGCCAGAGATTTAGACCATTTTGGGCCGTGTTTATCATGTCTGTATTATAAAGTGCTTTGCAATCCAGTCACAAGGGAGGTTAGGCAAGCTAAGGCAGGTTACGAGAAGTCTCTGGCAAAGAAAAGCAGCAAAGACTTCTTTATGTTAACAGGATGGCAGGCCAAGATACCTTATTTAATCATTAAGTGGCTTAGCCCCTACATGCTCCTAGATGCATTGCTCTCAATCTACCACTCAGTCCTCTCCACAAGAGTATTCACTGCCCAATGGAATGAATAACTATTGTGTACACTAATACAGAAGCCACTTTCGACAGCCTAGACATCACAGCCCTTTTCAATCTTCTGCAATCTTTTGGGATAATCTGCTAGCTTTCTTCACCTCATTACTGAAGAATTGGAGTGTTCACTTCACAATGAAGAATACCCGGAAAATCACTGCAGGAGTACCACACGGTAGAGTACTTTCTGGACTTCTATTCTAAGCCCTTTTTATGTGTTGTTCACGTGACAATGCTATTTGTGTAACTAAATATTCTTGGCCTTTGTGTTTCGGTTTGCATCCTGGTCACAGACACTGCCGTACTTTTTTCTCAATTTTATGCACCATTAATCGCATTTTACTTAAATGCAATAGTCCTGGCCATGTCGCCACGATGAGGAATATTGTTTTAGTACTGTCCATTACCTGTGTATTACACAACAAAAATAAAGATAATTTATTTTTATTATTTTATTTTATAACTAAGAGCATTTATCTCTAACAATGAGTTGTGGCAGTCACCAACCGTGACTCTTTCAAGGACGTGTACTGTTAGATGCACTGGAATATACTGAAGTGAAGACTTTTTTTCAGTGGGTGAAGGCCTTTTGTTTTCAGAAAGACATGCGTTAGTAAGTGCTTAATAATATTGCCTCGTCATTTTAAACACAGCAATATAAACCTTCATGCATGACTGTATAAATGATCGTCCTCCTTCCTTATCACAGTGTCATCTTTCTTATCACGCTGGTAGAATCGTGTTCTCCCCACAATGGGTGGAAAAGACCTGAGTTCAATTCCCATTGCTGACTTTAGGAATTTTTACTGGCCTTTCTCAGAACGTGTCCGAGTTAGTCAGTCTCAAGCGAGGGTAGCATGGTCTTTTCTCCCGGAAACTCGGTTTTTCATCCAGCAAACAGAAAATCGACCACAAAACACGCAATTTACAGACAGTACACACGGAGCAATATGACCTTAGTCGCTGATGCTCCTAAAACCCAACAACAACAGCTAATGATGCCAACCCCTATAAAAAACCGCATACGAAGGAATAGCCTCTTAAAATATCTTCATTAAATCCTTACATTCAAGCCGACCGGGCTAGCCGAGTGGGTAAAGTACCTGCCCGGCAACCCAAAGGTCGCGGGTTCGATTCCCGCCTCGGGCTTGGATCAAAGTACTGCAAAAACCTTGGGAGGTGCAATATGGCCACAGAAGCCGATGCGCCAACAACTACCAAATCAAAAAAAAAAAAATCCTTACATTCAATTTAGTATTGATTTTAATATTAACCTAAATTTAAATGTAATCATTTTATATTACCAATTGTATCATTTACATTTTATTCTCATAAAAGTTCTATATTGAGGCTGATTTATACACCAGATTCATATCTGTCAATTAACTCAACAAATTTTTTCCAGTCACCTGATAGATACTGGCATTTCCTATTTCATAGAATACTGGTAGCAGGAAGAAGGCTCCAATGAATGCTCCACAGACCATTCCAAGGTCTGAGAGGAAGTACTGGGTCCCATATGTGTATATTTCTGCGGGACGGCCCACCATACTGATGGCCGAATGTGCCGTAGCAATGATGGACAGAACCACCGGAAAAATGGCCATATTTCTACTTGCAAGGAAGTATTCTTCCATGGTCTTCTTCTTCGAGGTGAAGTGATAGTACAACCCTACCATGACACTCAGAATGAGCGTCAGGGCAAGGACAACGTAGTCTGTTGTATGTAGGACGTTTTCCATTTCGCCTTATGAATTCCTTAGCTTGATCTCTATGGGGAAAATTTTAAAAATAAAAAAAACATTTGTTTACTATTTGGTTAATTAAAAAGCTAACTCAATCAACAATAAAACAATATTGCAAATGAATCTCAAATAATCTAGATTGTTAGCACATCCACGGAAAGCATCTATGTACATATTAAAATCTAGGAGAAATCTTAGCATAATTTTTTTGATCTTTGATTTTTGCATGAAGTTTTTTTCTTCTTGGAGACCATGCAGTTTTCTATTAGAAACTTTGACGTTTTCTTTCTGCGTCCTGCTAAAAAACCCAAGTTGCTCACCAGTTGCATTTTATCCCCAAGAAAATCGGGTTCTTCCAAACTTCCTTCTGAAAAGTTTAAACAATGCCTTATCTGTTTTCCATGATTTTGAGCATCATTTTGTTTTCATATTTCCAAGAGCTTGTAGCATTTTGTAAATAATGTATCAGTGTCATTTATCGCCCTCTTTTATTTTTGACAAGAAATACCATTTAAATACGTTAGCACAGTTGGTACAATCGCTGTCCTCCCCACAGCAAGTGGAGAAGAAGAAGACCTGAGTTCGAGTCCTGTCGATGACGTGAGGAATTTTTATGGGCCTGGTTTTTCTCCCTGAAACTCTGGTTTTTCATCCATCAAAACGGAAAATCGACCACAGAACACACAATATATATGGCGCACTACGGCCTTTGATGGTGATCCGTCTAAAGAATCCATCCTACCACGAAATACTTTACAAATACCGCTAAAATAACACACCTGCTAATATCCCAAAAAACAATTCAACCTTCATCATCAGACTTCGTATGTATACCCTCATCAGAAAAGCATAAATTCGAATCAAACAAAATACTTTGACAATTCCTCTCATGCAAAACCCTTGGCCTAAAAAAACATTCTGGGCTATTGAAATGAATTTTATGATAATACTGTAAAAACTGTTTAATATTTACAATATATTAAATATTAAAAAAAATCATTATCAAGCGATAAAATACAAAAAAATATTTAGAAGCAAAAATTAGTCAAAATAATGAGCTTAAGTTATGCAATTCTACTAAATGGTAAGACATAAATCTTGATAAATACCTACTTGCAGAATTTCTCTAATCGCTTCTTATCTATCACAGCAATGACTACGTTGAATCGTCTGTTTTCGAAGTCCTGTCGTATGCTATAATGCAATATTTCCAACCAGGTGCACACAGATTAGCAAAATACAAACCTTTTCTGCCATCTTGTTCATAAATAAAATAAATATAAGTGTTAAAAGGAAAGGCAGAAATACTGCACATCGGTCAGAAAATACTTTATTAATCTACTTCAGTTTCGACTTCATTCAACATTCTTGCGCAGACTCAGTTTGTAAGAAGAAAAACCAACAGAAACTTCCTGAACTAGTTATTTGTAGCTTCGGCTGTCTCCCATGAGCACTTGCAACATTTTGTATACCGTTCTGAGAAAAACTCCTGTTTTACAATATCCGAATGGAACCTGTTATCGCACGAGCTCTTTTCAGCTCTCAGCAAAGGTCAGTGATGCGTGCAGCCCTGGAATTTACGTAACCACAGGAAAAACAGAAAAATGAAATACTTAATTATTTAATTTTCGTTTACTTAACTTTCTTATTAAATTTAATTCGATGGAATAGCAGGAATACTGCTAGCTTCATTTGTTGTATCTGTTGATAATCGCTGGTTCGCGATTAACAGTTATCGTTTGGTTTTATTACAAGAAGCGACCTCACAATATTTTCGATAAATGTTTTACAATTAAATAAATGGAATAATATATATTTATATATTAATAATTGTATCAAAAAAAAAAATAATAATGAGTTAAAACATGGAAAAATAGAGGAAAATATTTTTTAATACTTTAATTTTATCAAACGAAAAAAAAAAAAAGAACTTAAATATGACAAATATAGTTTCTGAAATTTTTGAAAACACTTTTAAAAGGTTATTTGGTAACAAGTATAATATTCTAATAAATATTATAAAAATAAAAATTATTAAAATATTCTAAATATTATACATACGAGTATTACTTGGTAATATGTATAATATTTAGAATATTTATGTTTTCAGCTCTCGTAAAAATGCATCATGAAGTTTATGATCAAAAGTGAAGCATATAGAGCATTATATTTCTTAAATATAATGCTCAGAACCGGAGGGATGTTTGAATTGAAACTTTCCACTGAAAATGGGGTAAAAAGTCACCTGAACCTGTTTTTAAAGTCAATCTGGCAGACTGCCAAAAGAACTGGAGTTGTAGTTCCAGGAAAATTGTTGTTGGTGTCCTCTTTTCATTGCTTCGCTAGTTTTTTTTCTAAACAAGCATTATTCTATATTACCGTAGTTTTATGGAGTCAAGTGGATTCGAACATGCGATATCTGTGTACATCAGCGCTAATCTCTCTGCTACAATCATCTTCGTACAAATAATAGTCTGGTAATAACAGGAGATATTAGCATATTTAGTAACAAGCAACTTCAATCTAACAGAGTTAGTATAATCACTGTCCTCCCCACACCAGGTGGAAAAGACCCGAGTTCGAATTCCGTTAATGATACAAGGAACTTTTAGCTGTCTTTTTCACAACGCGGCTCAGTTAGTAGGTCTCAAACGAGGGTTACATGGTTTTTCTCTGGGAAACGCGGGTTTTTCTTCCAGTAAACAGCAAATGGACACGCAATTTACAGGCACATATACGGCGCAATATGGCCTAAGTTGCTGATTCTCCTAAACCCTTAAACCACAATTTTTAATGTTCGTTGGTCATTAGTAGCACAGTGATTTCGATCGCTGCATTTCCATCCCGACTTGATTATCGTTTACAGTTTACGAAACCACGGCCAAGAATTGCTTTATCAGGATTAAAGAGAGATAGTCAACTTTAAACACGTATTCTTTTAGCTCTATGAACAACAAATTTTCATCTGTCGCTTGGAAGGAAGGAGGGAATCGATGAAGGGACAGCGGGCATGATGTCTAAATTTGCAGATGATGTAAATATTGGTTTATACCTGACATCTCATTTACCTCTTCCAACACTGTACAGAAATGGTTCTTCCCCAGTCTCTGCACATCATACTTAATAACGGGTCATGGATCATTGAATGCGAAGCTCTTACAATTTAATTTGACCACTACAGATTCTTGCTTATGCGGTGGCATCGAGGACTGGCCACACGTAATTTACTCTTGCCCAATTTACCAAGACCTTCGGCAACAGGTCTCAACTACATCTCATCTCTTTGCTCCTGGAAATGAACACGATTTAAATACAAATAAGATAAGGAAACTCTTGAAATCTTCCAAGAATTTGCAAAAGAAATTTTTAACAGACAGTGCCAGCTAACCGGTTTCTCTACTATCAGGATATCTGCCTTATAACTGAATTGTGATTTCACGCACCATCATTGACTTTATATGTTTTTCCTCTCTTCATACGATTCTGGCATCAATTCCACCGAGTCTCCTATTCTGCCCTGTGTCGCCCTGGCCAATTCTACTTGAAATTTTATTATGAAACAAGGGATACCAGACTACCTACTGATTTCTCTAACGACTCGACTACTGCTGATTGCCACCCCATCGCTAAGCTACATGATCACTGCTCAATTCATTATTCTTGGCGGGTTTTTTTTAATTTGCCTATTTTCATTGTATTTTTATTTTTTATAATTCTTATTTTTTTATTTTGTTTATTATTATTATTTTTCTTTCTTCATTTATTATTTTTTAATCTTTTTTAACTATTATTTTTTATTTTATTTTATTATTATTTTTTTAAGTTTTATTATTATTATTATTATTTATATTTATCTGCTGGTACCACCGGTTTGGGCTCCCAGTGGTACGGATTTGCTGGCATCCACTGGAATTGATTTTTCCTCCAGTGGGTGCGGGATTCTTACCTTGTCACTTTCGTTTGACAGTACGCGTATTGTTGTGGCCCGCCTGCTCGTGGCGTGTACGGATACTAGGAAGCAGCCATCCTGGTGATCGCTGCTCTCTAGTAGCTAAGTGGCCAGATACAACATAACAACAGAACAAGACACACATTTTGCAGACATAACACCATACTTGTATCTGTTCACAGAGCTCTGTACTCATCACAGTGTACCATGGAGGAGTTGAACTAACGTTTAGGTGCCGCTGTACATAAGACACAAGACATGTCCACACATGGTTACAAGGAAGGTCTGCGCGGATAGCACAGTGGTAGCGTAACCGTCCTCCCCACACCGGGTGGAAAAGGCACCGGTTCGAATCCCGTCGATGATGCAAGGAACTGTAATGGGCTTTTATTATTTATTTTTTGACTGGTTCAGCATAAGCCATAGGCTTCCTTGCACCGTGTGTCCATTGGTAATACTAATACTAAGTGGAAGGAAGGAAGGAAATAAAAATGCACGTTGCGATAATGAATTCTTTTTCCGGCGAAATAGCTGTGTTGCAATCGGAAACAGCTTTCCGGTTGCAACACAGTTTTTTTTATAGTTTCTGAGATCGACGTAAGCAGATGACATTCGACCTTTCGGCGGCTTTTGAACAAAAATTGCTCCTTTTTCAGATCAGGAAATTGTGTAAAGTACCTTTTTAGAAGATGCTAGGATTTACCACATTTTCGGTAGGGTTTTAAATCAACTCACTTAAACAAATAATGTTTACTTGAGTTCAGATGACGTGTTTAAACCTTATGATTTAATATCATTATTCAAGAAAAGTACATTTTTAGAATGGCTATGGAACTGTTGTTAGAATAATAGAGAATCAATCACCACTAAGATGGTGTTTGAACTGGATCTTTTTTTGTAGTTATACGTTGTCCATAACAGTTGACCGTATGTATAAAAGTTGACAATAGTTATATAACAGCCCTTAGCCAATAGTTTTTCCAAGAGCTGTTAGTAGCGTTGCCCAAACGCCATAAATTCACGGCCATCCAAAGAAAAAAGCCAAAACTGAATATGTCCTGTCCAAGGATTTCTTCCTTCCTCTGTTGTAATTCTCTTCTACGTATGGTCCGCGATGCAAGTAAAGCAAAGCAAAGCGTCCAGGCTCTGTAGCAGAAATAATCCAAGTTCAACGTGGTTATTTTTCGTTACCTTCCTGAGTCCTTTCGTATATTTTTTGTGTTGGCAAGCTGATTTGCATGTTATGCAGGCTGCAAAACCTTTCGCCTGAGATCGGCTAATTGTGGTACGATAAAGAAGTCTTTTCAAATTCTCTAATCTCCTTACATTGGGAACAAGGAACGGAATCATTTGAGCTAGGATTACTTACTAGAGTGATTCGAGAACCACTTGAAATGCATTATGAATCGAATCACTAATCTATCTGGTCAAAATTAATTATATCTACTCGATGCCCACTTGCCCCCCCCCCTCAAAAAAACGTCCAAACTTTCGTCATCACAGCCTTGCATTCCTTAGCAGCCAAAAATGCTTGCAAGTTGGCACATTTATACTTTAGCGTGTCCTAGAAACGTGTGACGTTTTCTATAATACTACTAATGTGGGTCAACATCATTGCACAATATGCTTCATCAAAGAAGATCAGGATCACGAAAGCCCAGTAGAGTCCAGAAGTACACATTAAAGCAACAGCTACATCAAATTTGGAAAAATACTCAACAGGCTTATATCTTACTCAAGAGCACGAGCGCAATTTAACAGGGAGAAATCAAATCAAGATCAATAATAGCACACCTTGGCACCCAACTTCGACAAGAGAAATCCCATACAACTTCAGAACACTTGGCTGGACCAAGCCTAATGGTTAGAGCATATCACAAGATTCAGTAGGCCCGCAGGACAGCCAAATCCTCTTCTACGTCTCAGCCATGAAACACAATACGACATCTTGCATTCCATCAGCATCTCTACACACCAACTGATAGCATCGATAAATTCGCTTCCAGCGACTGCCACTGCGGTGTCGGCAGAGTACCACAATTTATGATAAAATGCCTTATCTGGTTCGTGTTGCAATCGCTCAAGTCCATCTCCAACGGCATTCTGATTACAAGAACTTAGTCTGCGTGGGTAGCACAGTGGTATCGCCACCGTCCTCCCCACACAGGGTTGAAAAAGCCCGGGTTCGAATCCTGTCGATGACACGAGGAACTTTAATTGGCTTTTTTCACTCCGTGGCTGAGTTAATCGGTCTCAGGCGTAGATAGCAAGGTTTCCCCCCCAGGAACTTAGGTTTTTTCGTCCAGCTAAACAGGCAAATCGACCAGAGGACACACGCAATTTACAGACAAATACAGGTTTATGTAGAAATTACGGGTGACCTTAATATAATAATTTGAATAATAATTTTATTACTTTTCCTCAAGCCTGGCACAGCCACATCGTCAGACAACTTCCAAAAACTTAAGACTCCACTCTACCCAAGCACTTCCCTGGAGGGAAGTGCTTGGTAGAGTGGAGTCTACCAAGACCCCTCCAGGCTCCTAAAAATCTTTGAAAAATTATGCAGCCCAACTTCACGAATCACGTCCAGTACGCCACTCGAAACCGGTCTACAGTGACGACTCATTGCAACAACACGTACTGTATTGTCTACTTTTGAACAGCATCAGGAACTCGATAACACGTAACTGGATACTGAAACTGCTCTTGATGCCATCAGTGTGTTGGCTATTCTCTGCTTACTTCAATCCCACTATCTAATTTACGGTAATATCCTCTGGTTCATAGCGTCACCCCTCGATGACAGGGCACTACAGGTAATGCCCATGGACAATCTAACAAAAAAGAAGCGATCTCTGCTGCTGTTTCACAAGGAACAGTTCTAGCTGGCTTGCTATTTACAGCTATCATCGCACCTCTTGTCCATTACAACGATAAAATTATGACGTACGCAGACGATATAAAAATTCTGACGCCTATTGCTACTCATAACAGTCTTATCAACATCACCTCATACTTCAACAGTACGGATTGTCAAATAATTCACAAAAAACAAAACTAATGGTATTCTTCTTCAAACTAACCCCAACAGTAATAACCACAACGCTCGATGGAAACGTAATATCAGCCACTCCCGTCCACTCAGATTTGGAAACAGTACAGACTTGACTTTCATTATATATACACTTCAGTTTTATGCTCGCGTAGACAAGCTTAAGTCAAGAGCAGCCTCTCTTCGATGGTCTGCTAAACACTTAATCTATGTCAAGGATCCTTATTGTGGTGTACGATATAAAATAAATAGGAAATACATTAGAACAGTGATTTATACTCCATTCTCCTATGCCACTGAAGTGTGTGCATCAGAAGCTACCATAACGAACCGGCTAATCTGTGTTGCAGAATTCTGGCTCCTTAAATGGGCCAACCGGAAAGCTTATCTCCCACCACAGAACAGATCTACAATCTTAGCTACTTCAGTGGGGATGCAGCGACTACCTAATATTATTGAGATACTGGTAGCCACAGTTAAAATGATTACAGACAAAATCTGAACACTGTCCATTTGGGATTCATATTACTGGCGAATACCCTGGCCAGAACTTCTATCAACCCTGTTGTTCTGCTCGATGCATCTTAGACTTCAGCTCTCAGATCGCTTCTTCCCAAATTAAATGCTAACTGAAGTACAGCACCTCGATGCTGACTTGAATAAGTTTTCCGCTTATAAAACGTATAGGAAAGGAGTCTTAGCAGCTCACTCGCATCGTAGAAATCAATAAGAGCAACGTTGTGCACCCCCGGTTTGCTGTTTTCAGTTACCAAAAACAAAATTAAGTGATCCCAGACCTGCTTCTTGCCATATTTTTGTATATGGATAAGAATGCTCTACAATGTTCCCTACTATGGTACGCTATACAATAAGTACTGGATAGCACTTTGCCTTTATCTGAGGAGTGCCAAGCATAATCAATGCTAAAAAAGCACATTGGAGGATATATATATATATACTTCCGCCTAAAAGTTTGGAATCACGTTTCAGTTTTCTTGATTTTCAAAATTTTTATTAAAATAGGACCAAATTGTTTACCAATTTTTATTAAAATATTTTCTGTTATGTATAAAAATCAAAATAAAAAAACTTAAATAATATTTAAGATATATTTAATAATATAATATAATATATAATATTTATAATTTTAATTAATTAATTAAGTATAATTATAAATATTTAATAATTTAATATTTAAGATGTATTTAAGAAATTTCTAGACTATTCGAGAAAATTCTAGTAAGGTGCACAAGAGTCCTGAATGTAGTAGAACTTTTCAGATAATTCTAGAATATTCTAGAAAGTGGGAGTATGTTTCAATATTATAGAAGATTGTAAATGATTCTAGAGTGTTTTGCAATAATTGTGGAGTAACTTATAAAAATCGAACACTTCTCATTCCGAAAGAGTGTTTGGTGTAAATTTTGTGTGTTTCTTGATAAAAATAGCAAGAAATAAGAACTGAGTGTTGAAAAAAGAGGTGCTATTGGGAATAAAGTTAGTCCATGAGAAGTACTGACAAAAAACTACGTGTTTCCTTTAAAGGAGTACAAACTACCATTCGACGATTCAAGGAGACTGGAAGTTTAAAGGACAAACCACGATCAGGACGACCAAGTAACAACTGAAGCGCAAAATATGACCATAGCACTGATTTCTAAACTCAGTCGACGAAAAATTGCACCTGAAATCCGAGCTGAGCTCAATAGGAACAAAGAAACTCCCGTGTCTGCATCCACTGTAAAACTTCGTCTTAAGCAAGCAAAACTTCATGGTCGTGTAACGGTCTCAAAACCCTTATTAAAACCAAAAGAAACGGTTGGCTTGGGCTAAGCGCCATCAACAACTGACAATTGAAGAGTGGAAAAAGTTACTCTGGGCGGATGAATCCAATTTGGAATTTTTGGATTCAAGCGTGCAGTTTAAGTGAGACGATCAACTGAAGAAAACTTGGGGCCATTAAGTGCCTACACTCAAGCACGGTGGTGATTTCATCGTGATGTGGGGTTGCTTCTGTTTTTCTGGAGTGGGTGATATCGTCAGAATTGAAGGAATTTTAAATGACAGCTATAAAAAGATTCTTGAACATAATGCAGTGTCCTCTGGACTTCGAATTTGTGGAAGAAATTTATATTAAAGCAAGACAATGACCCGAACATCGGCTCTAAGCTGAGCGGGGACTTTCTAGCAAATAAACAACAGGAGGGGTATTGCAAATTATAATGTGGCCACCCCAATCGCCTGACTTAAACCGAATCGAGCTTTTAACGGATCATGTAGACCATTAGGTGAAGTCTGCTCTTCTTCACAAAATGTATGAGAAACATTGCAGATTGTTTGGAGTAATGTTAATCAAGACACTATTATAAAATTAATCATTTCAGTATATTTTTGCTGTAACTTTTTAAATATCTCGTAGTGTTTTAAATATAAACAAAAACTGTTATCATATGATGTGATTCCAAACGTTTAGGCGGGAGTGTATATATATTTATTATAGCATATATATATATATTTTTTCTACTTTTATAAGGTGTGTACGTATTTATTTAATCATTTTAATTATCAATTTCTCTGATCGATATCGATCAGAGAAACTGATTGAGAAATTGATCGAAGATTTTCTCTCTATCAACAAATCTTTAGAAAGATTGAACAATGACTTGCATTTCAGCACTGAGGATTACTGCGCATTTTTAGAGCATTGGATAATAATAGAGGGAGAAAATACCTTAGAGAAAGAATTCAAGGTTGATTAGAAGGTTAATTTATAGAACAGTAGATCATAAGTTTATTAGGTGGTATCTCTGGTAATATCTTCTACCAGTAGTCTCTTGAACCGCTTTAGTGAATTGAATTTTTTTTTATATTTACACGAAGGCTCTTCCACGTTTTTGTGCCTCTGTATTTAATGGTTTTTACTGTCCACTGGCTTGTCTGAAAAGCGAAATCTGTAGGTCTCTATCCTTTCTTAAGTTATAAGTTAGTTCTTCTGGTTCTATCGTTGGAAAAAGAAGCTGAAGAGAGGGTGGGAGTCTGGTGTGTTCACAGTATTGCACACAAAGACAGTCTCAGCTTTATGGAACAGTTGGTATCTTGTGCTTAATGATGCACTTCAGTGAAGGCCTAAAATAGAAAGCATACATCGGTTGAGAATGGAGTCGACTCTCGCAAGGTTTTCTTGGCAGGTGATACCCTGATAATGACATAGGTGAGGTGAGTTAGAATTGAAGACATAAATACACTGCTAGATAAAATTAACAGAACGCGCAGAAAACGTGGTGTAACTCCAGCAGCTTGCGATGAAGAGGGACAAAATTTGGTATGGTGGTATATCATAGAATAACCATGAAATGAGCAGACAGCGAGAAACTTCGGGTAGGTATAAGATGCTTCTGTTATTACCACAACAAACGTTACCACACAGCACTTACTGGAGAAGCGCACCTTATTGGAGAAACGCTTATCAAGCCTTGCGTGAAAGATATTGTAACATGCACATTGAACGAGCAGTCTGTTAAAAAATTGATGCAGTACAGTTATCAAATGATACTGTTGCACGTCGTATTAAAGATCCTTCTGATGACATAGAAAAAGAGCTGGTTTGCCGACTGAAACTTTGCAGTAAGTATTCATTGCAGATAGACGAGTCCACTGAGTCTCAAGACTTGCTGTGCTACTAGTGTTTGTCCGATATACATTTAATAATTCTATTGAAGAGGACCTGCTCTTATGTGAATCTCTGCTAAACAACACCACTGGGGAAGAAATATTCATTTGCATCAACAATTTTATCAGAAAGTTGGAGAATGTATGTATGTACTGATGGTACCGGGCAACGGCGAGGAAGATGAAGGGAATTGTGACGCGAATCATAAATGTGGCATCGTAAAACACTAAGAGTCATTGCGTTCTACATAGAAAAGCACTGACAGTTAAAAAAAATACCAGAATATCTAAAAATTGCGCTGGATGAAGCCGTATAAATGATTAACTTTGTAAAATCTCTACCATTTCAATCCCTCGTGTGTAGTACGTTGGTAGAATCGCCGTCCTCCTTATACCGGGTGGAAAAGACTCGAGTTCGAGTCCCGTCGATGACGTGGGTAATTTTTATGGGCCATTTTCATAACGTGGCCGAGTTAGTCGGTCCTCTGTTTGCTGCAAAACAGACAGCAAACAGCAAAAAAACAGCAAACCAGAGTTTTTCGTCCAGTCGCTGATGCTCCTAAAATTACTACGACTACCACTTAAATCCAGGTTATTTAAAATTTTATGCAATTCATTGGGTAGTCAGCATAAAGCGCTTCTTTTACATACAGAAATAAGATGGATGTCCAGAGGCAAAGTGTTTGTGAGACGTTTTTAACTTCATAGTGAACTACTGGTATTCTTCACTTCTGGAAACTGATGAGAAGTTTTTAATGCCTGTTTTACAAGTTCCTCGCAGGTAATGAGACTCTCGTATCTTTCACATATTTTTTGAAAATTAAATAAAATTAATCCATCGCTACGAGGGCAAAATGTAATAATTTTTAGTAGAATGAATAAAATTTCATCTTTTAAAAATAAACTGCAATTTGGGATATCTTCTGTAGAACTAAATTACTTCAACTGCTTCCCCACTTTAGATGAATTTCTGACAGAAATAAATTCTACAGTCTACAAAGAATGTTCCAACGTAATTTTACAGCAATTACGTCACTTACAGTCATCTTTATTAGAATATTTTCCTCCATATATGTTATCTGTTAATTGCGTGTGTTCTGTAGTCGATTTTCTGTTTTTCTGCACGAAAAATCCATGTTTCCGGGAGAAAAAACCATGCTGCCCTCTCCTGAAACCGACTAACTCACCCAATTTTTAAAAAAGAGGAAAAAACCATAAAAATTCCTCGCGTTATCCACGGGACTCGAACTTAGATCTTTTCCACCCAACTGTGGTGCCCACGAGGTAACTTATTTGTGCGAGACTGGATTTTCCTGTTACACTGCGACCAAAAGCAAATATAGGAATAGACTTGATGCTGCACCTGACAAGAGATTCAACTTTCCACCATTATTCCTCATGACAATTGAATTTGTGATACGAAACATCAATCTCATTAAAACCCAATTTGTATTTTATTTTTAAAAATATAATTTGTTTTGTTTTTATATGCATTAACTTTTTTATAGAACACAGTTGTTAATTTTGAATGGCTTTTTGCAATACTTTATACGTGTTTTCTTGAGAGAAATTATGCATTAACGATATTTTATGTTTCTATTTTGCTTTCAAAAATAAAATATATTTAATCATTAATTTTCTATTTTTTATTTCAAAAACTGAATAGCTTCAAAAAAAGAATAAGTGTTTCGTAAATATATATTAAGATAAAAAGTGTTCCTTGACTATAAAGGTTTGGAAAACACTGGTATACGCCGTTCAAAGATGGACGTGAGAATATTTGCATGAACGACCCAGGAAGTGACTGCCCGTCAACCTCTTGAAATGAGGACAGAGTTGCAAAATTCTGGAAATTATGGCAACAGATCATCGTTTGATCCTCAGAGTGATGGAAAATTTGTGTCGCATAGCCTCATGGATGAGCAGAAGCAACGAAGGGTGTCATCGTACGAAGACCTCAGCCAGACTTGTCAAGGCAATCCACATTTCCTCGACTGTTTTTATCACTGGAGTTGAAAGTTGGGTGTTTCAGTAAGAACCAGAGACGAAGTGGACTTCAAAATCATTACCAGCGCAAAATTGTTTCGTTTACAGATGTCCAGGATCAAGACGATGCTGATTATGTTCTCACAAGGAATTTGTACATGAAGGGAAGATAGTCAATGCTGCGTTTTACGTATAGGTGCTTCAAAGACTATTGAAGAGTATTTCCAGGGTGAGATCACAATTTCGAGAGAAAGGCAGTTGATCATTATACCTGGCATTATACAGATTAACCATCCACCCTACTCTTCCGAACTAAGGAAAAAGATTTCTGGATGTTGAGTACATAAAGAAAAATAAAATGTAACCGCAGAACTGAATATCATCTCTTTAGACTCTTTCCTTGACGCTTTTCAGAAACTTTTAGAACGGTATAATAAGTGCATTCAATCAAGTGGAGATTACTTGAAATAAAAATAAAACTATTTTTGAGCTCCTTCACTTTGTATTCTTTTTATTGCACTAGTCCAGGTATTGCCACACATCGTACGTGTAAGGAATTCACATTACATATACTTTAAAATAATAAATTTATAAAAAAAATATTATCTCTAGGGTTCTCTGGTTTAGCCCTTAATATGTAACCTCTTTGGAGCTGTTAAGCTGTAATACGTTTGATAACTCTTCACATTTCAGTAGAGGATTATAAATATTGAACAGCGAATGTTTGGTTTTTCTCCTTCTTACCAAAGAAACATTTCTTAATTTTGATACTTAAAACTATCTGGTAGATTGAAGATATTTCGATAGCCGCCATTAGATATCATTTAGAAGAATAAATAAAAAATAGACGCCTACTTCAAATGTGAAAAGATTGCAGTTATTTGATTTCTGTATGAGGAATTATCTCGTGAAAAACGCGCAGTGCCCTCGTGGGTGATACAGTTTAGAATCGCTGACCTCCCCACACTGGGTGGAAAAGACGGTGGAAAAATCGTTCGAGCCCCGTCAATGATGGGAGGAATTTTTCTGGGCCTTTTTTACTTTGTGAAAAAGGCTCATAAAAATTCCTCCTGTTGTTTCACGTTGTGAAAAAAGGCCCATGGACTGAGTTAGTTGGTCTCAGGCGAGGGTAGCATGGTTTTTCTTCCAACAAACTCAAAATCGATCACAGAACACACAATTTACAAACAATATACGCAAGCAATATAGACTTAGGTCGCTGATACTCCTAAAACTCCAATACAAGAACAACAACAACAACAAGCTCGCGGTTATCTGATTTCTGTTTGACCAATGAACACTTTCATTTGTCAAACCTATAGTAACAGGTTAAATGGGAGAAGATATCGGGAGAAGAACGCTGAGTGTCATTAATTAATATGACGTCCAGCGTTCAAAGTCTTCAAGCAAATTTATTTCTTTTGCAATTAATGTATTTTTTTCAAGTAACCTTAGGTACCTTTCAATAGGTTAAATTACTAAAATTTTAGATACATAAAGAAGGTCATTTAGTTGCTGTTGTCTGTTTTTTCGGTAAAGCAGCTAAGCCTGTGAGGTGTTGTGTATTCTTTCTATAAATTGCTTGTCTGTCTATGGTCGGTTTTCCTATATATGAATGAAAAACCAGATTTTTCAGTTTCCCAGAGTTATGATGTGAAAGAAACCCACAAAAAATTCCCCCAGTCAGAACAGGACTCCAACCTTGATCTTTTTACACCCAGTATCCTTCGAGGCGTTGAGAATCACAATGGTCACAACCACTGTGCTATTCACAATGGGTGCACACATCATACCAGAACTGTTTCGGTGAGGGTAACTTCGCGAGGATGGTATTTAATGCAATAAAAAAAACAGGTGTATGGGGTGAAGATTTTTAAGTGCATTTACGAACTTCGCTTTAAAGTGAAATAGAAACACGAAACGACTGCCTGCATTTTGTGGAATTTTCGAGATTATCTGATATTTGTAAATCACAATCTAATTTTTTGCTTTATCTATTGATTTCAACAGATGCATAAGAAATATTGACATGCTTTTACCATGATTGTCTAAATGTTCCTCAGCGACTAAGTATGCGGAATCCGAAAATTAAAATACTTGTGCTTGGTTCTCTAAACGAAACGCACTAAGCATAATGCATTCATGGCACAAGACTGTTGTAGACAGAAAAACAAAAATAGTAGTAACCGATATTTACAAATAACAAAATGAATAATTCATACATTACTTCAAAGTCATTTCGAAGAGTAAAAACAAGCACGTACTGTTAAAACATTTAGATATTGTCCTAGTTGCAATGTCGTCTTTTATTGGACTTTAGATTGTATAAAAGTAAGTAGCTGGAAGAATTTGAAATGAATAGTAATCAGTCAGAAGGCTTTGAAATTATTAGACATAACTGATAAAAGTGGTTCCTTATTTGAATAGTATAAAAATTCCTTTACAAATCAATAAGCAGACAAAGAGAAATATTTCATAAAATGTAGAATAATTTTGCTATATATTTTCTTAATCTGGCTTCATTTAGATCGACAGCATGAATATTTAAATTAGAGTCTTCCCGGTGTTTATATTTATTTTGTGTTAATGTACGAGGGGCATTTGAAAAGTTCGTGGCCTCAGTATGAAGGGTTTATTTCAGGAGTCTGATAACATGTTACTTTTCAACCTTTTTCCCTTTGGAGTCAATGCACTTTTGCCACCGATGCAATGCGTTGATTCCAGCTGAGAAGAAAGTTTTCTCTTATTCCTGCAGAAATGCATCCACTGGAGCAGTGATGTCACTGTCAGTGGGAAAATGGATATCAGCCAGGTATTTTTTTCAAATTAGGAAATAGGTGAAAGTCCGATGGCTCCAGATCTATATGTATATTGGGGGATGATCCAAGATTTAAATGCCTCACTCACACAGTGCAGCCATGGCAATGACAGACTTAGTATTAGCAGTGGTAAATGATGCAAGCAAGCAAGCTTATACAGTATCAGCCAAATAAATAAATAATTAATTAATAAAAAAATTTCCATTTTACCTCTCCATCCTCTCCAATAGTTTCAGCGAACCTTCTTGATGTTCGAATATTCTTACATTGAAATCAGGCTGAAGATTTTTAATAATAATAATAATAAACTTCTTTTATTGCTGCTATGTACGGTACAAGTACTAGAAACAATAATTCTCATCACGGCGACATGGCCAGGAGTTTTACGTTAAGGAATGATACATGTGATTAAATTGGTAAAAATAATAGTTACATGAGAAATGGTAAGTTACACAAAAATTAAAACATGTAAAAATGAAATTATAATAAATAGGAAAATATAAAGAGAAACAGAACCGAACGTCGTAACACAATTTGGAAGAATTTATCCCAGTTCAACAGATGCGATATACTCGAGGAGAATGCGACGGTATTTGTTGTCGGTAGCCATTTTCTGCGGGTTAACTCCAAGACGGAGCAGTGCCTGAATTTTGGGGAGTGCCTGGGCAGGTAGGAAACGATTACACAGTTTCAACTGGTTGTATTTGAGGATTAGCGTGGGGTCCGACCTCAAGGATGGCAAAGGATTGTACCACTGACAGAAATCCCAAATTTTTACTATAACCATTTTTACTATAACCATTTTTACTATAACCATTAAACGCCTGCTGTCAATTAACTTTGGGAGCCTGGGTACATTTAGCTGCTCAGCCATGTCAGTTGTTCTCAATTGAGGGAGTTGGCGATGCTTATTTGTGGCCCATTTCAGGGTCCAGTATTCACACGCGAACATCGGTTTTTGAAGTGAGGACGACACAGATGTCCAAATTTCAGCAGCGTATAAAATAACTGGATAAACAGCAGTTCGAAGATATCTAGTAGTGGCTGCGGCATCTTTAGAATGAAGTAAGTGTTGTTTCGCTCTCCAGCGTAGGGTATTAAATCGCTTCCGGAGGTATTCTGTGTGCGCATCGAATCTCAGCTTCGGATCAAAATTGACACCAAGGTCCTTATAGCAGGTAACTACTGGGATGAGAGTGCCAGAAACTGATGGTTGAATTACTGTTGGCTGCTGTTTCAATGAGTAAATCATTATTGCAGATATTGAAAGGTTAAGGTTAAAACCAAACATTTTCAAGTAAGTTAAAAGAGCGGTCAAGTTCTCTGTGATTGAAGACCTAATCACAGGACCTAATTGAAGACCTGTGATTGTCTTTCAAGGTTTAATTTGCATGATTGCAAAATTTAACTTTGTTCCACTAGTTTGTGCGTGTATTCTGTCTGAAAATTGCATGTATGCCGACATAAGACATACAGTAATACACACACAGCCGAGTAAACACACAATACTCGGTGCACGACTGCCTGTTTGTGTGGGTGAAAAACTCGAATTTCTTGTGAGGAAGGTGGAACGAACCATGCAGCCTTTGCAAGAGACTATCGAACTCGACCATGGTAAAAGCAAACAAACAAACAAAAAAAAAGTCCATAAAAATTCCTCCCGTCTTGACAGGATTCGAACTCGGCCAGTTTCCAGAAAGGTGTGGAAGGAAAGCTATTCACAAAGGTATGATCAACTGCACACAGTGTACACAAACTCAAACTGGAACTATGAAATACAGAAATTCTAATGTGGCGAATATCTCGAGCAAATGCCTCATGTCCGAAATTCTTTGAAGAAAGTTTTCTCAAAGTACTGCATACATTTCTTTCTAACAGTTCTGGAAGTTGCAGCGTCTGAAGACTAGGCACTGCGAGGCGATCTGATTGAGGTGTATAAGGCCTTGAATGGTTTGAGCAAACTCTGTGTTGATGGGATTCTTACTCTTGCTCAGATTACGCACCTGAGGGGATATAAATTCAAATTGAGGAAAGGCAGTTGCAGAATAGATGTGCAAAAATGTTTGCCTTTAGCTAGCGGGTGGTTGATTGCTGAAACAAACTTCCATCTGTCGTTGTGAAAGTTGAAAGCTTAAATAGATTCAAGGAAGAACTAGACAACTGAACAGATTTTTGTTGGAGCGATGGATGAAAAAATTAATGAAGTGGGAAGTGATTTTTTTTTTTGGCTGATGCTGTATAAGCTTGCTTTCTTGCATCATGTGCCTCTACTAATGCTAATGCTAAAGCTAAGAATGTGCCAGTTTCCGTACTCAAAGGTTTGACAAATTTTTTACCGTTCTTTTCGCTGCATATTGTGTAATATTAAGATATAATATTTTTTCTCAAGTTATTATATATATATATATATATATATTTATTTATTTTTAATATTTATCAATTTAGACCTTTTAGAATTTTCTATTTTTTAAACGACGCCTCCACGAGTCAGCAGACGTTCAATGCGCAGTAGCAGTCATGAAGTGATCATAAATAATCTGAGCTAATTCATTTTAGGAAAGAAAATTATTGTATTCAATTATAGAATTAAACGCATGCAGCTTATTTTATTTTCAGTACTTGGAGAGAAGATAAGGAAAAGTTACTCGAATATTGGCATCGATTTGTTTCATGCTCAGTACGGTAAGTATAATGGTTTTTATGACAATTTTATTATATTAATAAACTCGAGATTTTCGTTTGATTTGTACCATTAACTAATACTGGTTATTATTTAATATATTACATAACTAATCGCTTAAAATTATTTACAAATTATTAATCATTAGCGTTGACTAGTTAAAATTTTATTTTATTTTCATCTATTTTACATCACTATAGTCCTGTATGCACCGGTATTAGCTGTCAACGCAGTCACTGGAATAAATAAATTGGCTCTTATTCTTATTCTAGGATTGGCTTGTTCTGTATATTCAGCAACTGCGAGTATATGAAGTACATTATAAAATGACTTAGTATTAGTATTAGTATTAGTAATGGCTACATAGAGCAAGAAAGCCTATGGCTTATGCTGCACCAGCCAAAAAAAAAAAAAAAAACCCGAATGTTTTTATGGGCATCACTGGATCTCCTTAATCCCATTGAACAAACCCTTACCGTCAGATATTTCCTCAATATTGTTTCGGACCAAGTTTTGCCCTAAGTGGTGACTAGATGCACTTGACTCTTTCAATAGAAAAAAAAAAAAAAAAAAAACCGCCCCGAGTCACTGGTGGATCAATGGATTGATCCACCAGTGATTACTGACAGAAGGAAACCCAGTGAAAGAGTGACTCAATAAGTTCCGTCACTTATCGACAGGATTCGAAGCCGAATCTTTTCAAAGATGATGGCGAAGACCTAGCTGTTTCTTGGTTACAAAGCAACTAGGACCATTCTTGTAGTAGAACAGTAAGTTCTCTTTACGATATGGTCTGGATTCAATCTTATCGATCTTGCTGATGAAATCACGCGAACACTTCCTTGCTCTTGTAGGTATTTACAAATGGTTCTGCAGAAAAAATCTCTCTAGTCTCCAGTATCTATACATTTATTTTTTCGTATTGTAGATTCCAAAGCTCTTGTGGAAGCGTTACCATCTTTTCTAAATGAGTGTTGCCTACCTATCTGGATATCTCATATCTTTCTTGTTCTCCAGTTAAAATCATCAGGAAAATGTCCCGAGAGGGGACGATATTTTCTTGACGATAAGCAAATCAATAAACTACATATTAGAAGAAACGTTGAGTCTCCCCTTTCCAATAGGAAATCGGAGAAAAACGTGGAATCTTTGGACTGCCTAATGACAGCATTTTACAAATTAATTTGCGTTTCTGCTGTTCATAAAAAATTATAGACTTTTCGTTTGTTATTAATAAAAATAATAAATACGTTGATGCTTCGCAAACGTTGTTCGAAACTTTACCTTCATTGAAGCTATCGGAATGATCAAGCAACTCGTAAGGGGAATTATTCAGATGTAAGAAAATAATTAGAGTCAAACCACCTTCTCTGAGTGTGTGGGTTATAATGAATACAGAAGTGATAATCAGAATAATCCTTCCTCGATTTTCAAAAGAGGATAATTCGTTATAATTAGCGATTTACCCAATTAGATACGCAGTTATTTTTATCTTTTTATCTTTTTGAATCCCCGTCTAAAAAAAAAAAAAAACATATTGAGAAATCCCTCCATTTTATTTTGTTGGGAAATTCCCGCGTTACGTTCTGTGCTATTGAACTTGTGGAAAAATCTAGATTTCATAGTTTTATTACTATTGGACAGCACACCAGGCCATCCAAAAGATTAAATCATCCAAACGTTGAAGTTATGTTTCTACCGCCACAGTTGTACTGGGTTAATACAACTTCCTTCATTCAGCCGTTAGATCAAGGCATTATATCCACCTTTAAAACTCATTCCACCAGAAAATCGTTAAATTTTGGAAAAATTGATTCAGAATCTATTGAGGTAATGGAGTCATGGAAACATTTCTCAATTGTGGACTGTGTCAGAATCATAGCTTTATCGCCGAAAGAAGTAAAACCATCAACGTTAAATGCGTGTGGAAAAATGTATGGTCAAAGTCAGTTCATTCAGGAAATATGGTCGAACCGGCAGAAAAGGGAATCGGTGCGATAGTAGAACTTCTACATCGGTAGGAGGGGAAGGTTTTAACGATATGACTACTGAAACCCTCCTGAGTAGCACAGTTGATTAGAATTGTCCTCCACTCCACACCGGGTGGAAAAGAACTGAGTTCGAATCCCGTCGATGACGGGAGGAATTTTTATGGGTCTTTTTCACAACGTGGACAGCATGGTTTTTTTCTCCCGTAAACTCGGGATTTTCGTCCAGAAAAACAGAAAATCGACCTCAGGACACAGAGTAACATGGCCTTAGTCACCGATGCTCCTAAAAAATTAAAAAAAAAAAAAAGGTATGATTATTGAAGACGTTCAAGAATTATTGGTAGAAAAAGAGACTAGCGTAGCGGATTTTGGTGCAAATGGCATCGATGGTAAAATCAAATAAATTCAGATGATGATAGCGCAGATGAAAATTCTCAACTTCCAGATTTTACACTAAAAAGCATACGGGAAGGCATAAAATTAGCCGAGCAATTAGAATCTTATTTTTTGAATGCAGATTGTTAAATGAAAGGAGCCCAAAAAGTTCAAAAGGGAGCTTCAAAAATGCTTAGTTCCATACGATGAAATTCACAAAGATTTATCGAGCAAAAGCAAACAAACCCAGATATTTTGAAGAGAGCAGAAGATACACGAAATCTAGAATGGTGTATTTTTGTTAGCTTTTGGAACGCAACCCCCCTTTTTTACTTTTTCTTAGTCCCGTATAACACGGTTTCGCACAACACATTTTATCCGAACCTAATAACCGTGTTATACGAGAGTTAATGTATTTATCTCTTTACCGTAGAAGAAGTTAGAGTAGATCACGGGGCAAAAAGAACCTACTTTTTTTGCAAAATTTACAGTAGATAGCAGACCTGTCTTAAGTATGCAGTTACATCTTAGTAAATCAATTGGTAATCCATCATATATTTGCGTATTTAGCATTAGCATTATGCTAATGCTAAATACGCAACAAATAGCATTAGCATTATGCTAATGCTAATGCTATTTGTTCTTGCTATGCTCTGTTCACTCGTAATTTTGATACTAACAAATGTATTTCATCTAGTAAAGCTCTTATTGGCGAGTTGTTGAAAAACACAGGCTGCCTTGGTAGCTAATCAACAAGAACCTTATTAGATGATTTGATTATGACAGGATTGAAGTTAGAGTGAATAGAGTATAGAGCTAGTAATTGTTAGATGGAATATTTTTGTGCATCCTGGTTACAATAATTAGAATTACGTAATATTGAATTATTCAAAGAAGAATTCACAGTTAATAGACAGTAATCTGTTGGTAATTTTAAAGTGCCGTTTGTTTGTTTGTTTTTTATTGACTTCTTCACTTTGTTCGGCAGGCTATATTTTCTTTTGAATTAATAAAGATTGTGCTTAGTTTAGCCGTAGAGTGATGGTTTCTTTATATTATTTTTTTACTTGGGAGTCATCGGGGTTTTAATATCAGAATCATAGCCTGATATTACCAGTAAGGCTATATAATATAGCCTTATTGGTAATATCCTCTAATGAAGGTTATATCATGTTGTAATGAAGAAGGCCTAGGTCGAAGTAAAAAAAAATAAATTTGAACATAGACCTATTCACTTTTCCTCCAAATTCCATTTTCCTAGTGCTGGGAAAAAACGAATAATTTGGACACATTTGTATAATCCAGTAACAAAGGGTTTACAACTACAATAGATTTTCGTTTTTATTGCTTATACATTGAGTTGGCTTTGCATCAGCAATACCCCCTTGTATGGCAATGGAGTGGGCTGTGATACGGGTGAAGGCTCAGAGCTGGGAACGGCCGATATACGATTGTAGTTCGCACACTTGATGATCCGTTTTTGAGTGTCTTCAAGGAAGAATGGGTCGACGTCGAAGTCTTTTCAACTTCGAACGTGGAATGATTGTGGGGGAAAGACATGTAAGTGCCAACACGACAACAGCCAACATGGTTAAGCTCTCCCGTTCTGCGGTGTCATGAGTCTACTGTCTCAACATTGTTCGTGTTACGGTTGAGACTGTTTTCGTAGTATGCCCTAGGTCCTCTGATCATCGTTAATCAACGGTTGGGTGGGAACGCTAACCGTTCTATCGCCGCCGACAAAGAAGAAGAACTCTTTATTATATACAGAAGGCACATTGCTGTATACAACTCCCTTCACGGCTAGAAGCCAGGGGTTTACATAAAAGAAATTACACAACATATTAAACACACAAAAAAAAAAAAAAAAAACATTATTACTCCTGAAAGGTTTGAACACTGAGGTGATGGAATCCAGGCAGTGATGAATAGGTCTCCGGGAGCAGGTTCTAATGTCCTCTAACATGGGCCTAGGAAGAAAGTCGACTGAGTATTTTTCTGCCTATATTCCTTGTCGATTGCGAATTTGTAGAGGTCGCCGTCCAAGGACTGATTGTCTTGCAGCATTTTCACTTGTAGGAACCGATCAGATAGCTTTAACCGGTTTGGAATGGCCTGTAGGATTGGATTAGCCCTAAGGCTTGGGACTGGGATCTTCCAACAGCAGTTTGCCCAGAAATTTGGTACTGAAATAATGCCGATCATCATTTTGATGGCAAAGACGAGTCTTCTATCGTGAATGATGGCAGGAAGACGTCTGATGTTGAGAGCTGCCGCCATCTGGGTGGTCCTTGGTGCAGGAGGAAGCCGAAATTTCCATATGACCCACTTCAGTAGCCAGAATTCCCCCGCGAAAATCCGTCTAAGATGGGTCGTAGCAGTTGAAGTCCAGACTTTGGCGCCATAAAGTATGATCGTAACCGGATAAACACGTCTTAATACATCTGCACCCAACAGCCTGGTCATGGACGTACATAAGTTTTGTTTAATCATCCACCGGAGTCGACAGAACTTAATTTGCAAGTGGTCTATGTGAGGTAGAAAGGAGAGCTTTTGATCAAAAATAACGTCCAGATCTGTATGTTGTACAGCAGAAATCGCGGATCCTCTTAAATTGGGTTTCACTATTGTTGGGTTCCGTTTGAGAGAGAAAGTCAACTGTTTTGACTTCTCAGGATTGATGTGAAGTCCGAAACCTGGAAAGCCTGCCCAGTGCGCGTCCACACTACGAGATGGGCTGCAACTAAGCATGAATCATTGTGGATTGTGGACCACATTATTACTGTATGCCCAAAGCGACTTTGGCATCATTCTAAAAAATAAAAATAAATAAATAAAATAATAAATTAATTAAAAAGAAATTCTGCATCCGCGAAATAAAAGAACATTGGAAACCAGCGATCTCGGATCCAGCGAGCCCAAACCTAGGCAGCAGCAAGACGCCACCTCTAGCACAAATCTATAGGCCAGCAAAAAATAATAAAAAAAATCAGTTAGTGGAGAGCGAGACCAGTGGATTGCACTCCCGTGCTTTAGAACCCGACCTTGGCACCAGCACAAGACAAGAAAAAAAAAAAAAAAAAAAAGAGAGAGAGAGAAAACTGGACGGTTGTAAAGAGAGGGATAGAGGGGGAAAAAAAAGATTCAGACTGACTGCAGATAGACTGATGATTCATGCCTCAGCAAGTGTGGCTGAGTTGCAGAACATGTTGCAATAAGTTGCAACTCGCTACGTCGCTGCACTTTCAAGATAACTATCAGTTCACACTTTATATTTTTGTTACTAATTTGTTTGCTTGCCTTTAATATTGTGTGTGATCAAAATAAGAACATTTTTAAAAAGTTATGAATAATCAAAACTAAAATTACTGTAACACAGAGCGAAAACGGATACAAAAATAGATTGTGACAAGTTTAATAATAGGAAATATACATATATTAGTTTAGATACATACAAACTAAAAGTTTTCGGTTGTTTTACCAACCTTCCTCAGTTAAACTGACAGTTAAGAACGGAGCATGAAGGCGTGTACTGCCAATCTTGTACGTGAAGTGCGTGATTAATTGTTCGATGTTGAGCCTGTGGCTGTGATGCATGCTGACGTTTTTTTTTATTATTATTTTTTTATTATTTATTTATTTATGTAAACCCCAAACACGAGAGGTATTAGAACCTATAGTACTTAGTACCGTGCTTGGGTTGGAGGTTGAGAAGACGAAAGAAGATATTTGTTGACATTGGACTTGAACTTCTGTAGATTGTAATTTTCAGGAAATACGTATGAAGGAAGGTTGTTCCAGAAACCGATAGTTGAATGAATAAACGAGGAAGATGAAAAGTTGGTTCTGTGAGTTTGAAATTGGACAGTAAATGGATGTTGGCTGGTGGCGGCACGTGTTCGGACTGTTTTGAAAGAGGGAGTGGGAATTATAGAAGCCAATTCAGAAGAACAGTGCCCAAGTATCTGTAGAAGAGGCATGCAACAGAAACAGTACGCCTATGAGACAGGGAGTGGAGAGACTGTTAGAGCTGAATCATTAATTAACCTAACTGCCCTCTTCTGAATGGAATCAAGCAGCTTGAGAGAGGTTTTTGGGGCACCACCCCATATGTGAAAACAATATTCCATGGCAGGGCGGATTTGCGATTTGCGTTGCCAGCGTTTGTCAATAGTCAGGACTGCTGTTTCGATAATAGGGTGGACTTGACATCCACTGTTCCTGTTGACTGAGGTATTGGAGCATTTGAAGTTCACGACTCCAACCAGGCGCGTCGTCGATAGTGGCGGGACTTATCCACAATCACGACATCGCGGTGTGGGTCAATGTTGTGGTGGGTTGTCTAAACGTGTTCGGCAATAGCTGAGTGCTCCATATCCGCTAAGCGGATTGCTCTTTTGTGTTCGGAAAAGCGTTATTCGAGCCTTCTCCCAGTTTCCCCGATGTAGCAGCTAGTGCAGTGCAGTCACGGCAAGAGATGCGGTAGACCAATCCGCTTTGTGGTAAGGTGGGGACCGGTGTTTTTACTTTAGAGATGAGGAATCGTAATTTTCTGCCTGGGAGTTGTACGCATTTTATCCCATGTGATTTTAAGACTCTACAAACCTGTTGTGATAGGTTTGGATAGTATGGGATAAAGGCGCTCGCAGCTGAGTCATTACCTTGGATGTTTCTGTTGGTAGCTACGTGGCCATGTGTCTGTAGGTCACACCTGTCAAGGGTATTGATGGGATAGCCACACTTCGTAAGATCCACCTTGACTTTAGCAATTTCGTTGCGCCTCTCATTTACAGAGCTAGAGTGTGTCCAGGCACGAGTTAGCAAGGTTCCTGCAGTGGCAAAAATATGGCTACGCGCGTGTGCTGACCGGAAGTTGGTAAATTGGCCAGCACACATTGGTTTACGATGGACAGTTGTCTTCAAATGCGTGCCCTCGCGCTGGACAAGGGTGTCTAAGTATGGTATGGTGTTGTCCGACTCTAGCTCGATGGTGAATTTTATGAAAGGCGATAGAGAATTGAGGTGGTCTAAGATTCGGTCACCTGAATTTCTGGGAATAACCACGAACACATCGTCCACGTAGCGACACCAAAAGGTAATGGGATCTGGTATATTTGTAAATGCACGACTTTCTAATTCCTCCATCGCGATGTTTGCCGTGACCGAACTAACTGGGAAACCCATGGGCTGTGCCGTGTACTAGGTAAATGGAGTTGTTGAACATGATTACACCGCCTGTTAAGCACAGTCTGAGTTCGGTGGAGATATCGTCTGGTGTTAGTTTGGTTCTGCTGCCAAGGGTTTGGTCGTTATCTAAGAGTTGCTTTGCACGTGATGGCAAGTCCTACTGGGATGGAGGTGAAAAGTGAAACTACATCAAATGTCATGATTTGATCTTGTGAGATGGATATGGTTCGAATCCGTTCTATGAATTCACTACTGTTGGTGGTCTTGCCTACTAGAGGAGAAAGGAGCCCCGAGACAAACTTAGTTAATTCATAACTCAATGAGTCACAACAGGAGACAATGGGTCTTAACGGTGTACCTTCTTTGTGAACTTTCGGTAGTCCGTAGAATTGTGGAATCTGGCAGCCGGAGGCACGGAGGTGATTACGTGTTGATCCTGTTATTTTCTTCTGTTTAAGCTAACTGTTGACAAGGATGTTCACTTTCAACTCCCATCGTTCCAAAGCTTTGATGGGAGGAACGGTTACCGGTTGGTAAACAGAAGTGTTCGGCAAAAGCAGCAAGGCTTTTGCCTCGTAATCTGTGCGATTCATTACGACTGTTCGGCGTCCTTTATCTGCCGGTAGGATGACGTTGGATGAGTCTTGTTTCAGTGTCTTAAGGGTAGAAATTTGTTTGTGGTTGAGATTGGAAGAAGCAGGGTGAGTATGGTGCAAAATTGCTGCAATTTTTAGGGGAATTGTGTTTGCCACATCTTCAGGGAAACATGTTAAACACGCTTCTATGCCTAAGGCAATATCAGTGATTGGTGGGTTTCTTGGGAGAACAGCAATCATACCCAGAGTCAACAGGTCTATTTGTTCTGTAGATAACTGTTTGTTGCTCAAGTTCAATACAAAATCTGTGCAACTTGTGGAAGGGGTATTATGCTGATGACGAAATTGATGGCATTCACCAATTAAAACATCGAACTTACGTTTTTGACATGTACAATAGCGTTCAGATTTCCTGACGGCTTGATAGCACAAGGTATGGATTATATCGGTGTATTATTTATTATTATTGTCTTTGGTGGCCCCTAGACATTTGTCCAAATCCACCTAATATTCCTGATTTTATTATCCTTATACAGGATACCCAGCCACCAGAGAGCAGTCATCACCTAGGATAACTGCTACATGATGCTTGTTCTTATGAACGTGGAGCTGGTCCTAGGTGGAGCTAGTGCAGTCACGACCAGATCCCATTACCTTCTGGTGTCGCTACGTGGACGATGTGTGTGGTTATCCTCAGAAATTCAGGTGACCGAATCTTAGACCACCTCAATTCTCTGTCGCCTTTCATAAAATTCGCCATCAAGGTAGAGTCGGACAACACCATACCATACTTAGACACCCTTGTCCAGCGCGAGGGCACGCACTTGAAGACAACTGTCCATCGTAAACCAATGTGTGCTGGCCAATTTACCAACTTCCGGTCAGCACACGCGCTTAGCCATCTTCTTGCCACTGCACGAACCTTGCTAACTCGTGCCTGGACACATTCTAGCTCTGTAAATGAGAGGCGCAACGAAATTGCTAAAGTCAAGGTGGATCTTACGAGGTGTGGCTATCCCATCAATACCCTTGACAGGTGTGACCTACAGACACATGGCCACGTAGCTACCAACAAAAACATCCAAGGTAATGACAGCTGCGAGCGCCTTTATCCCATGCTATCCAAACCTATCACAACAGGTTTGTAGAGTCTTAAAATCACATGGGATAAAATGTGTACAACTCCCAGGCAGAAAATTACGATTCCTCATCTCTAAAGTAAAAACACCGGTCCCCACCTTACCACAAAGCGGATTGGTCTACCGCATCTCTTGCCGTGACTGCACTGCACTAGCTGCTACATCGGGGAAACTGGGAGAAGGCTCGAATAACGCTTTTCTGAACACAAAAGAGCAATCCGCTTAGCAGATATGGAGCACTGAGCTATTGCCGAACACGTTTGGGCAACCCACACCGCGATGTCGTGATTGTGGATAAGTCCTACCACTATCGACGACGCGCCTGGTTGGAGTCGTTGAACATCAAATGCTCCAATACCTCAGTCAACAGGAACAGTGGATGTCAAGTCCACCCTATCATCGAAACAGCAATCCTGACTATTGACAAACGCTGGCAACGTCCGCATGCATCACAGCCACAGGCTTCAACATCCAACAATTAATCACGCACTTCACGTACAAGATTGGCAGACATGCCTTCATGCTCCATTCTTAACTGTCAGTTTAACTGAGGAAGGTTGATAAAACAACCGAAAGCTTTTAGTTTGTATGTATCTAAACTAATATATGTATATTTCCTATTATTAAACTTGTCACAATCTATTTTTGTATCCGTTTTCGCTCTGTGTTACAGTAATTTTAGTTTTGATAATAATGAATCCAGAGCGCACAGGCCTCTTTAATCATAAATTAGAAATAAACAATGGAATGGCGTTTTTCATCGTTGAAATTAAAAATTATTAGTAATAATAGTGGAAAATGATGCAAGAAAGCAAGCTTATCAGCCATCACCCAAAAAAAAAGAGAAAACAATTCAAATTTCACTTACCCATTCCCTCCCATAGTTTGTCTAGTTCTTATTGAATTTATTCAAGCTATCTGCTTCCACAAGGGATGGATTCTTGTTCCAGCAAACAACCCGATGCCTGAAGGTAAACGCTGCACATCTATTCTATAACCATCCTTCCTCAGTTTGAACTTGTGACCCCCCACCTCATATGCATAGTATGGGTAAGAGGAAGAATTCCATCAGCATTGAGTTTGCTCAAGCTATTGTTTTTAACACCTGACTCAGATCGCCTCGCAGGTTCTTGTCTCTAGATGCAGCAATTTTCAGAGTTGAAGCCTTTCTTGGCAAGAGCACCCCCTTCGTTCCACTCACCAATCTTGTTGCCTTCTCTGTACTCATTCTAGCAATTCTACATCTTTCCTAAAATGAGGCCTCCAGACCTGTATGCAGTACTTCAGATGTGGCCCACTGTGTTATACGATAGGATAATCTCTTTCTTATTCATGCTAGCAAAATTCCTCTATATTATTGACATAACTCCACGAGCTGTCCTGGCAGCCTGTCTGCAGCGCTCAGAGAACTTCATATCAGACTACACAATTACCTCCAGATCCTTTTCATTTTATCAATACCCTGAGTGTAGTACCACACACTTCATATGTTATTCTGGGATTACTGCTACTCATATGCAGAACCTTGCATTTGTTATTAAACTTCAATTGCCATTCTTCAGCCTGTCTGCCTAATTTTTCTAGATCTTTTTTGCAGCAGCATACTTTCACTAGCGTTAACTACCCTGCCAACCTCGGTAAACTTAAGCATTAAGCCTGATATACCCTGATCAATGATCAATATCATTAATAAGTACAGAAAACAATAATGGGCCCAGCAAAAAACCGAGTGGGATTCCACTAACAACACTAGTCCATGAAGAGCAGTGTCCACTGATAACCACTCTGTCTTCTCCCATTAAACTTTCCCTTAATGGCACACTTTGTACAACGGTCGTTTATGTGCAATTGTATGAAAATCTTTCCCGAAATCTCAGTACTGGTATATGATATCAAATTTATTTTTTGCATCCAGTTGCTTTGTGACCACATCATAGTATCCAATCATATTAGTCAGACAAGATCTTCTATTAGCAAACTCAAGCTGACTGAAGTACAGTATAATTGTACTCCTGTCTAGATGATCCTGCATTACCTCTTTAACTAGTGACTCCATTTTCCCTGGAGCAGAAGTTAAGCTAAGAGATTTGTAATTACTCATGTCACCCTTTGAGAATTGGAGATGCATTCGCACAGCTTGAGTCCACAGGGACCTCCACTGAATCCAAAGATGCTCTCATAATTATGGCCATGGGTTTTCTTATCTCCTTTACTGCCTACCTTAATATGATTGGTATGCAGTAAAATAAAAATCACCACAGGTGTTTTTACGTTTAATTTAAACAATTTCTCTTCATTTTCCTCTGTTATCACATCATCCAGCTCACTCAGAGTTAATCTGATGACATCCATTCCCTAAATGATTCCTCATGTATGTAGATGCGAAATACCTATTCAGTCTGTCAGCAACCTGAGCAGGTTCATTAACAGTTAAAGCATTGATATCAAGTGGACCAATGTGAGTCATTCCCTTCCTTCTAGTGTTTACATAAGTTGCTAGTTTTTTTGGCTTTCTTTTCCCTAGACTTCTCATAATCTGCCTTGGCTTGCCTAACCTCCTTTGTGACTCGATTGAAAACTAGTTTATATCTACTCTAGGCTTCTGTATCACCTGATAATTTGTATGCATCCCATACATTTTTCTTCTCTGCCACCTGTCTCAACAGTTCATCTGACATCTATTTAGATCTAAAGTACCAAACAGTAATGAAATGCACTAGAATTATAGCATCTTTACTTATAGTGATAGGACAATACACAAGTACCATTTTCCTTTTCATTCTAGATAAACCTTTCTCATATACAAGGTGTCCTATATGTGGTATTTGGCGATTTCGTTAATTGCGACTATAGTATTCGGCTACTTTGTCAGCTTGTGTACAGGTCAGTGTAGAAGTCTGAAAGGACTGATAGAAGAATTTCCTGATTCATTATTATGGCTGTTTCGTAAGCATAGACTTTTTATTATTTTTTTTATTCATGGACCATGTACAAGAGGAAAGCATGTTTTTTTTGTTGTTGCCTTCTTTTCCTAGGAGCCAACTTGTCATCATCATCATCATCAGCCATTTTCAATCCACTGCAGGATGAAGGCCTCTCCAGCAACTTTCCAGTTCCTCCTGTTTTGAGCACTGGCCATCCATTTACTACCCAAAAACTCATGAATTTCATCTATCCATCTCCGCCTTTGTCTTCCAGGTTTTCTTCTAGCTCCTCTTGGGTACCATTCTGTTATTTTCTTAGTCCATCTGTCATCATGTCTTCGAGCTATGTGTCCTGCCCAAGACCATTTTAGTTCTTTAGTTTTGATAAGAATGTCCTTTACTTGAGTTTGCTGCCTAATCCATGTGTTTCTCTTATCTAACAGTCTGATTCCCAATATAATTCGTTCCATTCTTCGCTGTGTAGTTCTCAGCTTCTCTTCCATTCTTTTGGTGAGTGCCCAAGTTTCACTTCCATAAGTCATGGTGGGGAGTATACATTGGTTCATTATTTTACGTTTCAGACAAACTGGGATATTGTTCTTCAGTATGTGACTATATTTCCTGAATGCTACCCATCCAAAATTTATTCTTCTCTTGACTTCCAGCCATTTATCATTATTACAGCTAATAACTTGTCCCAGATAAGTATATGACTCCACCTTTTCAATTACTGCTCCTTCAATCATTATTTCCCTTTCCGTGGCATACTTGTTCATCATTACTTTTGTTTTAGCCATATTCATCTTTAGTCCAAAATTCTTACTAACTGTGCATAACTGATTAAGATTTTCCTCTAATTCTTTGGGATCGTGGCTTATAACCACAATGTCATCTGCAAATCGTAAATGGTTTAGGTACTCTCCGTTCAGATTGACTCCTTTCTGCGACCAGTCTAATCTTCTGAAAGCTTCCTCAAGGGCAGCAGTAAACTGCTTCGGAGATATTGTGTCTCCCTGTCGAACTCCTTTCTCAATTTTAAATTTCCTACTGTCTTTGACTAGTCTAATAAAGGAGGTAGCACTCTCATATATTTTATTCAAAATCATAATATATGGGTATCTATTCCTTGTCTTTCCAGTGCCCGAAACATTGCCTTATGCTGTATAGAGTCAAATGCCTTTTCACAATCCACAAATGCCAGGCATAATGGTGTTTTATATTCATTTGCTTTCTCCATTAGCTGTGATATTACGTGAAGGTGATCCATAGTTGAGAATCCTGTCCTAAAGCCAGCTTGCTCTTTAGATTGATTCTCATCAAGTATTCTTTCTAATCTGTTAGTAATGACCCTTGTGAACAACTTGTAAATGTGGGATAACAAGCTAATTGGTCTATAATTTCCAATTTCTGATTTATCTCCTTTCTTATGCAGCAAAACTATGATTGCATTATTCCACTGCTTAGGCGTCACACATTTTCTAATGCACTTTGAGAAGAGCCTTGCAGTTTTTGTGTTATGTCTCTTCCTCCCAATTTTAACAACTCTACAGTAACTTCATCTTCCCCCGGAGCTTTCCGATTCTTCATTTTCTTCAATGCATGTTCTACCTCATCAGGAAGAATATCGGGTATGTCGTATGTGTTGCTACTTTGCAATCCATCTTCCCCACTGCTGGTATCATTCCCTCGCTCCTTGTATAATTCTCTATAGTAGTCTTCTGCTATTTGAATTATGCCTTCTCTGCTGTTTATAAGTACACCATCGCTATTCTTCAGTTTCAGTATCATTTGTCTTTCTGTATTACTGCTCATGGCTGCTGATTTAAATCCTTTGTTTTCCCTTAATGCTTGTTCTACTTTTCTTGTGTTAAATCTTCTTATGTCCTCTCTGAGTCTCTTTCTAATGGCTTTGCATAATTCAGTATACTCAATTTTCTCCCTGTCAGTGTTTTTCTTGCTCTTCATTTGTCGTCTTCTGTTCATCATGACAAGTGTTTCTTGACTAATTTTTTCTTCTTTGGATTTCTGTTTCCCTATAGGTTTCTTGGGCTTTATCACTTTCAGAAAGTTGTAATATTCCTCGTCGATATCTTGGTCCTGAGCAGTCTGCAGAAGCTCAAACTTGTTTTTAAGTTCCAGTACATACTGCTTTTTCTCCTCCTCTGTTATGTCAAAGACCTTTGTATTATTTACTCGAGTCAGTTTTTTCCTTTCCTTTCCTACATCTATATCAAGTGTGCATCTTACCATTCTGTGATCACTTCCAACATTTACCTTATTCAGGACGGTAACTCCATCAACAAATGACAAGTCGATTTCATTAGTTGTTAATCCATTTGGACTCTTCCATGTCCACTTTCTGTTCACCCTTTTCTTGAAAAAAGTGTTCATTACTGACAGTCCTTGAGATTCTGCAAATTCCACAAGTCTTTCACCTCTTTTATTTCTTTCACCAATTCCAAAATTTCCTATAGTTCCTCCCTCTGTGCTGTTTTGCCTTTTTCCAACCTTAGCATTGTAGTCCCCCATAATAATAGTGTAGTGGGTTTTCTGCTCATCTAGAAGACTCTCAATTTCGGTGTACATTTCTTCAACCTCTTCATCATCATGGCTCGATGTTAGTACATAAATCATTATAATCTTTAGCTTGTACCTCTTAGAAATCTTGAGTACATCTTGGAAATCAAAAGTACATCACCCTTGGTGATGTACTTTTGAATTCCAAAATGTTGTTTTTAAAATCTTTATGCACCAGAAACCCAACTCCACCTTCACTGTTTCCATTGGTGTACAGCAGATTTCCACTTGATAAACTTATAAGTGATTCATTTCTTCTTCTTGTTTCAGCCAAGCCGATGATATTCCAATTCACATTTTCTAATTCCTTTTCCAGCTCTAATATCCTGTCTTCACCGATGAGTGATCTTACGTTATAACAGGCCAGGTTCAGTTTCCGTGCATGGCAGCCTGGTCGTACCCAGAGATTCTTAGCACCCTCTGCTTCCACTCTGATCTTCTTGCTGCCGTACGAGGGAGAGTCAAAGCTGCTGGGGACTGAGGGCCATTTGTATTGTTGTGCTGTCATGGTGGAGGGTTTGGTCTTTTCCTCTTCACGCTGACCAGGCGTCTTGAAGAGAACCACTACACGTTCGTTGCCACCTAAATGACATAACAGGGCTTACCATCGAGGTGTGCATGAGTGGATTTTAGGGAGGCAGGCCAACCGGACTTCTCCTAAATCTTCTGTAATAGAGAGAGATATTGGATCCATCAGTGTTTTAGGCCGAGTGTCTGATAACACACACAGGATACCTGTTCCCCTCTAAGCCAACTTGTCAGTTAATCTTAATTTGTTGAGTCCTTTTGTATGGAAGAGGTTTAGCCTTAAAGACACAAAAGATCTGCAGCCAGAAGTAGGCGTAATGCTATTTTATTGAAAATAAATAGGAAAATTAAATTAATTTGGAATTTTCTAAAATTCTGTCTGTATGTACAAAGTTTAAAACCCATAATCTAGTTATTTAATTTTTGTATATATATATATATATATATATAAATCTTCCGGTATTTCAAGAGAATCGATGTATTTAATTTATGACCAAACGCTTTTTTTTTTGTAGATGACATCCACAAACCCTGGAGTTTTTTGAATGCCATCAACAAATGACAATATTCCTGTGATCCGCGGCATCTGCAAGCAGAGACGTCGAGAGCTAATGCGAGCCTGCTGCAAAGTACACAACGGGGGCCCATATTGTGCGTGTATACGTGCATGGAGATGTGGGGGTTAAAATCCAACAAGTGAATTCCGGAAAAAAAAAAAAAAAAGAAGCCTGTAATAGAAAATAACGTTTTAATTTTAGTCAAAATAAATAATGAACATCAAATGATGAAAAATTAATATAATAAAAGCATTTTTATTATTATAAGTTTGTAGAATTTTTTGCATTATATATGGATTTAGTTTTTCTTGGTTATTGTAGTTTTGGGCACATCAGCAACTTGGGCCATATTGCACCGTATACAATATGTTTATAAACTGCACGTGTTGTGGTCGATTTGCTGACAATACGAGAGCAGCCATTGCCACTCCATTTCTTGTCAGACACTTCCAAAATTGGAATCTCCTATAGTTTAAAATCGCTCTACTCCATTCTTTCAAATACGTGTTGCCTCTATCGTTCTCACAACTCCACTACTCACTCAGAACTTCCTTTCTTTGAAACTCGACTTTTTTCAGTTTAACTTTTCTATAAAAGTTGGACTGGGACAGTTTTTCTTTCGCTGAAATGATTCTGTTTTAATGCTCACAACTTCAGCCGGCTTCAGTTTTTTTGTTATATGGACCCGGCTTCTCCAGTTACCAGACAATCCTAATCACACCCAACATTCTTGAGTACAATATACAATGTTAATGGTTCTCTAGGCCCTCAGAATCTAACTTGATCTCTTATGAAATGGGACCACTTTCATGGCCATTCTCAGCAAACTGGTCATTTCAAGAAAGCAAAATAGGATGATCTGTATGGTTTATTCTTCCGTGATTGGATTACTACTTTAAATCATCTGATCCTGCTTGCTCCAATTGCATCAGTGAAATTATTCATCATTTCACCATAAAATCTCCTCCTTTATCTAAACCATAGGGCATTTATTGCAAAACGTAGCCCAGTGCATAGCACACGTTCCTTGAGTGGACCAGGGTTCAAGCCCGTGACTACTAAATACAATAAATATTTGTATTGACGATTTATTGTAAACTCTACTGACTTGGTTGTCATGCCAGAGTATAAACAGAAAATTTATTTATTTAAAAGTAATATATGCACTAGTTGTTTAAAATAAAAATGCATTACTTAGCTTGTATTGAAATTCATTTGCTTACAATTGTAAAAGTTATAATCAATCCAATTGGACTTTGAACAGGCTGAGCCAAAAACTTGTTTTTTTTCTAAATATACAGTTGAACATTCTGGTCTCTTCCCGTTATTGGCTACTTTTGTCCTCTCACCTGTGCTACAACCTGATGGTTCCATTGCATTCTCAGCTAAAGACAAAAGGCAACATAATAGCATCCTACTTCTCCTCAAATTCTTGTACTGACCTTTAACCACCTTCTACCATACTGGTGCACTGCACTCAATGCCTCCTGTTGTCCAATGAAAGGATGTTACAAGTTTGAATCACCTTGATGCCAAGAAAGCTACAGGACCTGATGCATTTCTGTTCTTAAACGCGTGCCTGTTCTGTGATGCCTTTCCACACTTGTATTCCACTGGTGTTTTTGTTCTGCTTGAAAATTTACTCACAAAATCAAATTTACTCAGTCAGCTCCTAAAAAAAAAAGGGTAACAAATCTTTTCATCCCAAGACATTTCTGCTCTTTCCAAAGTAATTGATAAATCTACTATCAACTCTTAACAATCTTGATCTTGAAATCCCTGTGATCAGTGATCGCCAATATGTATTCTTTGTGTCAATCCATTCATGATATACAGGATTGTTACTCATGTTTGGCAAAGGTTCTCACAACAGGCTCCAATCACGGCAAATCCATGGTTTGGTTTTATGCTGGGTTGACCACCTTAATGACCACCTTGCACTTACTGCAATCCTATTGTTTTTTTCTGCCAATAGTACACTATTCTACCTTCCAGTTTGAGAAATCTTTCCCTTAGAAACAGATATACATCTCAAATATTCATTGCTAATTCCTTAAATGATCTCAATCAATTTTGCCATGGAGTAAATAACTTTTTTCTTCTTCAACCTTTTTTAAAAGTCCCATTTCTCGCAAAAAAAAAAAAAGAAAAGTCTACTATACGTATACATATCTTTGATTACACTCAGATTTCTAGACAAGTTCATATATCTGTATTAGGAATTAGCATACGAAAAAAAAAAAAACCCCTTTTCACTCTTGGAATTACTTTCCTGCTAAAGTATTCGCTCCACAAATCTGCCCTACCATGGAATACTACCAAAATCTGAAACTTCTAGACCCCATTGAAGAGGAAAGTCAGGTTAATTAAAGACCCACCTCTTACAGTCCCTCCACCTCATTTCATACCCACTGTTTCTGCTACATGCCTTCTACAGATCCTTCCACAGGCAGTTCTGAATTTGCATCTATAATTCTCTTCCAAAGCACTACAAACACATGCAGCAACCAGTCAGCATCCATCCACTGTCAAATTCCAAACTCAGAATCAACTTCCCATCTTCCTCACTCCCTTCTACTTGTTTTTGAAACAACCTTCCATTGCAAGTATTTCCTAAAAATTGCAACCCACAAACTCGTGTCTAAATGCCAACACGTATCCTCTGCCTTTCCAGCTTGCAACCAATGCACGGCACTAAGTACCATAGGCTGTATTTTTGTTTTGGGTTTACATTAAAAAAAATTGTCTGCTTGCTTAGAACCAATAAAGTGAAACACCTCTCATCACATCACTCTTGTTGCATCTGGGCAAAACTGAAGACATTTTGACTGATCTTGCACTATTTCGCTAGCATTTTATATCTAGCAATCAAGTCCTCCATTAACCCTTGAATGACCATACATCTTGCAGAACCCCCTAAAAACTGACCGATCCACTCATTTGAATGGCCTTGGAATATTGCACTACTTGATTGTTGTCCTAATAGCTACTCAAAACCGAATGCACATGCTCCTCGAATAAAATAAACATTTTTAAGATTTCTCTCCGCATGCTTGGAAAATTCAGCAAAAGTGCTGGCTGGCTTTGTATACATTCAAGGTAGATTAAAAGTTTCCAGAGATATAACATGTTAAATTTCATTTCTGGTGATACTGCCCTGCACTGTTTTTCATTTTGAAAGAGTTCTTTACTTATGTAAACTCTAGAAGGAAGGGGATGAATCAGATTGGTCCACTTGATATCGATGGTTCAACTGTTGATGATCCTGCTCAGGTAGCTAACAAACTAAATGGATATTTTGCATCGACATTCACACATGAGGAGTTATTCAGCGAGGGGAATGCCAGAGGTGTATTCAACTCTGGCAGTAAGCTGATAATCTTGTAATAACTGAGTAAAGTGGAGGAGAAATTGTTGAAGATAAACACAAAAAAGGCACCTGGGGTGGATGGCATCTATCCAGTTATATTAAAGAAGGCAGCAAAGGAAGTAAGCAAACCCTTAGCCATAATTATGAGCTTCCTTGGACTCAGAAGAATTTCACTCTTGGACTGGAGATGTGCAAATGTCATCCCAATTCACAAAGGAGGATCAAAGGCTGACACAAGTAATTATAGACCTGTGAGTTTTTCTGTTCCAGGAATATTAATCGAGGCACTGGTTAAAGAAGCACTGCAGGATCATCTACTTCAGTTATAGCTCAGACACAGCATGGTTTTGTTAAGGGGAAGTCTTGCCTGACCAATTTGTTGGATACTATGATGCAGTCACAAAAGAACTGGATGCAGGGAATAACTTTGATATTATATACTTGGATCTTAGAAAGGTTTTTGATGCTGTTTTACATGGAAGACTGCTGCACAAATTGTAGCAGTGTGGCATTGGAGGCAAATTGCTGCTATGGATAAAGGGATGGTTGAGGGGGAGAAGACAGAGAGTGGTAATCAATGGACACTGCTCATTGTGGACTAGTGTTATTAGTGGAGTTCTCAGGGTTCAGTGTTGGGTCCATTATTGTTTTCTGTATTTATAAATAATATTGATGATGGTATATCAAGCTTAATGTCCAAGTTTGCAGACGATACAAAGGTTGGCAGGGTTGTTAAGGCCACTGCTGACACTATGCTGCTGCAACAGGATCTGGAAAGGTTGAGCAGATGGCAAATGAAGTTTAACATTGACAAAATGTAAAGTACTACATATGGGAAACAGCAACCCCAGAGCAACGTATCAACTCTGTGGTACTATACTGACAGTGGTAGAGAATGAAAAGGACCTGGGGGTAATTGTGCAGGCAGATATGAAGTTCTCTGACAGTGCAGACAGGCTGCAAGAGTAGCCCATGGTGTCTTGTCAATGATATACAGGAATTTTTCCAGCAGGGATAAGGAGGTGATTATTCCTTTGTATAAGGCAATAGTCAGGCCACACCTTGAGTACTGTATACAGGTCTGGAGGCCTCATTTCAAGAAGGATGTAGAGCTGCTGGAATGAGTACAGAGAACGGCAACAAGATTAGTGAATGGAACAAAGGGTTGCTCTTACGAAGAAAGGCTTAAGTTTTGCAAATTACAGTGTCTGGAGACTAGGCACCGGCGAGGTGATCTGATAGAGGTGTATAAAGTCTTAAATGGTTTGAGCATGCTCAATGCTGATGGGATTCTTCCTCTTGCTCAGAATAATCACCTGAGAGGGCATAAATTCAAATTGAGGAAAGACAGATATAGGATAGATGTTCGGAAATTTGCCTTTAGCCAGCAGGTAGTTGGTTGGTGGAACAGACTTCCATCCCTTGTTGTGGAAGTTGATAGCCTAAATAAATTTAAGGCTCAGCTGGACAGGTATTTCGAACAAACGGAGAGGTGAAGTGGAAGTGTTTTTTTTTTTTTGGCTGATGCTGCATAAGCGTGCTTTCTTGCATCATATGCCTCTACTAATGCTAATTTTTCAAACATTAAGAAATTTATAAAATGCAAAAAAATTGACATCTGAATTTACTGTTAAACGTAAATTATTTACAATGAATTAAAGAACAATCAAAATGAAACACTATTATACCATGTACAAGAATTTGTCTGAAAGAATTAATCATAGCTTACAGCAAATGTTACATGCTGTATAATGTTTAATTTTACAAATTAGTTGATTACACTAAATTTAATTTACATTTTTTGCAACTGTATTTAGTAACTAGTCCTTACTGATATACAAAAAAGGAAAATGTACATTAAGAGTTTCTAATGAAAATTTTTGTTGCTTCATAATTTTGTACACAAACTTAGTTTCACCATTATGTAACTGATAGACCATAAAAAAAAAATAGTTAATTTTTAGTAAAACTATTTATGGATGGCCACATGCCATTACCAGTCTAGTCCTAAACATTCTGTATCCAATTATACAGAATAAATTATATTGTATAGGGGGACTTTACTTAATGTTGCCTCATCTAAAAAAAAGCATATAAACTTTAATATAGTGAAAGCTTTCCATTTAAACATTATTCTTTTAATGTACAAAAACCTTTCCCCCCATTCCTGGGGAACAAGTTTTTATACATTAAAATCAAAGTAAACAATAAATGACAGAAAGTTGCGTTACATTAATTAAAAGAATAAAAATCTTTCAACCTGTTAATTCCAAGCAAAAACCAAATCTTTCATTTAAGGAAAACTAAATTTGTTAAAATATTTAATATTTTAACACAGTATTACACGCACCTCGATACTTGCTTGGTCATAGAAATAACCTAGAAACAACTTTTGGTTTTAATGGCCAAAAAAATGCAAAAGGTTGCCCATGCTTCCAAGTTACACAATTGTTGTCTGAACATTCTTTGTCTTATTTATTCATAAAATTCATTTCAGATCAGCTGTCCAAGAACACAGCGCCAATTTACAGCATTACACCTATGAAGAAGGTCAGTCTTTTTTTGTTAACATCATTTCTAGGAACACATCTATAACACTGAATGGTTCCCCTGTATTTGTTATACTCTAATAAAAACCCCTAGCCTTATGGCCATGAGGGGGCAACCAGAAAAGTTTTGCAACATTCTCTCTCTCTCTTAAAAGTTTGATGCAGTTTCATTAAACAAATCCCTCCAGCAACCACTCTGTTCAGTATTAACTCATTAATTTCAAAAGTATATTTTTTCAGTTCTATTAAAAATTCATAACTTTGCTGAATGTAGTTAATATGGCCCTCAGTGGTAATACTTTTCATTTTGTGTGATTCATTAGGTTATAGATTCATTTTGGGATTTTCAGGATGTGTATTTAAATGTGTATATTATATATACTGTCATATACAATGTATATTTCATAGGGATCAATATCTGAAAGTACAATATGGGGAATGGGGTGAGGTGGACCAGCATTTTTCATTCCAAACAAAGTTCTAATTTTACCATATTAATATTAATAGAATTAAATTCAAGAAAATTTTATAACTCTTGTGTCAGTCTTAACTGATGAATGCAATCATCTGTCCATATCAAAAAATTTGAAATACAACAAATCACTGATATTCATGAGCAAGGCTGGGGGGGATTCCCCTCAAGTTTGCAAGGTTTTTTTTTTTTGTATAAAATCTATTGCATACACATCAACTGGCTAGTAATTTTAATGGATGTAGCCAAGTGCTAAAAACAAGGGTACATTTGTATGTGTTTGAATTGATTGGGTGAAACCCAACTGCTCATTTGACCATTTAGATTTGTTTTTGGTTTTGTACATAAATGTGCAAAGCTTTTCCTGCCAATGCTACATGATACAGAGACTCTCGATTAACCGGGACACTTCAAGACTCCAAATAAAAAAAAAATCAAGTAATAACTAGAATAGGTATAAACAGATATTTTGCAAGTCGTAAATAAGCAACATTATAAGTCGTCATTGTGAGATTAGTGTACCTATTATCTTGCAATCCCCGCTGTCTTCATACCCACTGCTTAAAAAAAAAAAAAAAACACCCACAAATGTTTAGTTTGTTTTACTGCGCCGCATCAATTGTTGTGTTCCGTTGTAGCGCAAAAGGACAAATTTTGTTTCATTATTTATGTCAGCAATGTTGAAATTTTTTTTATAGTAAATTTTTTTTTTTGTTTAGAAATTGCGAAAATGATGGGTAAACGCAAAAGAGTTGTTGCGCTTTCAGTTAAACAAAAACTTGGAATTATTCAAAAGTATGAAAACAGTGCATCTGTTAAATCTCTAAGGAATCATAATAAAGATGTATCAAAATGGCTAAATATTAACAAGTATCGCACGGAATTCAGATTTGTCAATAATAATATTAATATAGTAAAATATGTTATTAGACATTCCCGAGTTACGTAAAACTTGACAAAGTAAGAAGTCCTGGAATGTATCTCTTACGTATGTCGGGGACTTTTGTATTTTTGGATTAACCGGGAAATTGATTATCCGGGATTTGTTTTTTACCATCTATCCTGGAAAATCGAGAGTCTACTGCATTCCTAAAATTCCAAAGTGGCATCTCCCTGTGCACAACTGTTAATACTGCACAAAGTCCTAAGTGGTCAAATTATAAATATGGTGGTCTCTCTCGTGAACTCCCTTTTTAGGCCTTTGTGGCTGTCCCAGAGTACAAACAGAATTTTTTATTTTTGATGTGTAAACATCTTTGGCAGTACCTACTAAATTCTTCTGACTGAAGTAAAACCAACTGGTAGCGAATATGCAAAATGGAAATGACATCACTTCCTAAACAATGCTAACTCAGTCACCAACATTAATTCGGTTGAGCAAGTAGCAGGCGTGAGCAGCATAAATGTTACATAGTTCATAATATTTCGGACTGAAGTAAAACCAATTGGTAACGAAAATGCGAAATGGAAATGATGTCACTTCCTAAATGAAGCTAACTCAAGTCACTACTAATGTTGATTCGGTAGAGTAAATAGCAAGCGTGAGCATAAAACATTGCATCGTTCATAACTTTGGTTCTGTTTGATTTTAAAAATTTAAACAGTTTTGATTTTCGTCAAAGATGTTTTCACATAAAATAAAACATCTTTCGTCCGTATGGAGTACACAAGCAGTTTTTTTTATTTTAGGGAAATAATGTGACTGTAGTTTATTTGAATGTGTATATGAATACCTTTAAAAATTTCTAATGAATAAATAAGTCTTATACATATTAAATGATTAAAACCAATTTAAAGAATTTGGAATTTTTTTTTGAACAAAGTAAAGCAAGTGATTTTTTTTTTATTTCTGAACTTGGTTCTTCAATGTGGATTCACGTACAGGGGTCCCCAGTATTTGAATATTTATTATCCGAGTCCCTGCAGTTACGAGGATTTGAAAATTAAAGAATTTAAGGAAATCCCTGAGAAAATTGACCAAGCACTTGAATATTTTTGTAATGATGACCTTCTTCACAATCACCCAGCAAAAGTTAAGTGCTAAGTGAAAGGCATAACTAAATGCTACAACACAATTTTATCTGAAAAAATATGGCAAAAAAAAAAAAAATAAAAATAAATAAATAAAATAGATAAATAAATAAAATACAACTCTGGATTCATTGTTCATTCATAAAACTGAAAAACAGTATAACTTCGATAAACTTTACTTAACCTTATTACATTGTTCAACATATCATAATAAAAAATGTCTATTAAACGAAGTCTCATTTTTCAGTTCCTTAAATCCATTTTTCACTATGTACAAGTACATAATGCACATTACAAAAATTTGGTCCCCGTTTTAAGTGGAATTTTCTGGAGCCAATCCTCAGATAATGAGGACACTCTGTAAATGCAAAGGCTACCATGATGCCAGGAAAATCACAAGCACATAATACTTTCACCTCCCATACAAAAGTAGTGTTGGGGGGGGGATGATGATTCACACCATTTTTTCATTATGCAGACAGTATATACACTCCCACTTAAAAGTTTAGAATCATACCACATGACAACAGATTTTAATTTTTTTTTCAAATTAGCTATGGCAAACCTTAGTTATGGTAAGGTTTAATATAAAAAAATAACACATTACAAAGTATTTTAAGATTTTATTAAGTACTGAAAAATTTACAGCAAAAAAAAAAAAAAAAAACTGAAATGATTATATTAACTATACTGATTTTTCATCAAAATATCCTCCATGAGATTTTATCACAGCCTTAGATGTGGCATTCTGTCAATTAATTTTATAATAGCACCTTGAATGTCTTGAGTAACATTATTCTAAGCGATCTGCATAGTAAAGGTAAATTGAAGCCATTAACAACCCACTGCAGGATGGAAGCCTCCTCAACAATTCATGTTGAGGGAAATGGACCGTAATCTGCCATGCTGGTCCACTGCAGGTTGGCAGATTGACTGTATTCAGCAGTCAGGGGGTTGAACCCTGGTCTACTCAAGGAGTGTGTGCTATTGCACTCCCGCTCCTGACCACTCGGCTACATCTGCACAGTTCCCACAAATTTTGTGAAAATGGGCAGACTTCACAGCATAGATGATCCATGAAATTGGGGTCTACTGGGCTTAAGTCAGGCGACTAGGGTGACCACGCCATAATTTGCAATATCCCCCTCCCATTATTTAGTTGTTAAAAAGTCTGCAGTTTAGAGCTGTGCTTCAGGTCATTGTCTTCTTGAAAATTTCTTCCACAAAGTCAAAGTGCAGAGGATATCGCATTATGTTTTTATAGCCTTCTTTTCTTAAAATTCCTTCAATTTTGATGTCACCCACTGCAGAAAAACAAAAGTGATCCTCCAGAACAGCGTTTCATTAGTATATGTACCACTGGTGGTATGTGAATGAAGATGGTTGAATTTTTCAATTTATGAAAAATAAAACATTAAAAATTTCCCCTCTAAGAAGTAAATAATTATATGTTTTACCTATCTTTTTTCAATCTAACTGTAGTTTCCAAATCACATGTTTTGTGATTTTTTGCATTTAACTGTTATTGATTACAATTAAATCACCATGTTAATCACGTATTTTATAGCTTATTTTGTATTGTTTTGTTTAATATTTGTTATTTAGTTTGTTCAATTTTTATATTAAAAATGAAATAAAAATGTATAATTTATAACATAGCCTTATTATGCGAATATTCTTGACTTTTCCTCTTAATACAAATACATATTTTAATGAGTAGTACTGAAAATTTTCAATTCTGGTTTACGTGGCACAAGTATTAAAAAAAGGTTGAAAACTGCTGCTCCAGATCACGATGGAACCATTTTTAATTCAGTTGATCATCTCACAAACTAAGCTTGGATCCAAAAATTTCAAATTTGGATTCATCCACCATCCACAGTACATTTTTTCACTCTTCAACTGTCCAATGTTGATGGTCCTCAGCCTAAGTCAACCATTTCCTTCAATTTTCAAGTTTTAACAAAGGCTTTCGGAACTCTACAGAGCCAAGAAGTCCTGCTTGTTTAAGACAAAGTTTTACAGTGGATGTAGACACAGGGTTTTTCTGTTCTTATTGAACTGGCTCAGATTTCGGGTGCAGTAACTCATTGATTGCATTTAAAAATCAGTGTTATGGTTTTACCTTACTTACGATTCTCTGTTACGCCCAGTCATCCTCATCATGGTTTGTTCTTTAACAGCCAGTCTCCGTGAATCATCATTTCACGATTCAAGATATGTTAATGGTAGTTTGTACTCCTTTAAATGAAACATCCAGTTTTTTCCAATGCTTCTCATGGAATAAATTTCTTTATACAGAGTTATAACAGCAATTCTTTTTTCAACGCTCAGTTCCTTATTTCTTGCCATGTTTATCATGAAACACCCAAAACTTACACCAAATTCTCTTTCTGAACGATGGATGTTCGATTTTATAAGTTACAATTCTTACTCTCTCAATTTATATTATTGCAAAACACTCTAGAATCATTTACTTTACAACATTCATCTATAACTTTCTGGAACATTCTATAAATTTCTTAATTTTAATGAAATGAAACATGATTCCAAACTTTTAGGAAGGAATGTACATATACAACTGAAAACAGAGTGGATACAAGGATGGTGATTATGACTGGTTGTTTTGTTGGAATATTCTTGTAATATTCTTCTGATACATGTGCAACAATATGTTAAAAACTATGGACTACTTGAACTCCTTACAGATCAGGTGTACTTATTGTTTCTGTTATCTTTCAATGGTAATGGCATTTTCCAGCAAGATAATGCAAAGCAAGAAATGTGCAGACTGGATTTGACAATTTGTCCTCTTCCCTGGCTAGCCAATTTCCTAGAGCTCAACCATATTAAACACTTATAGTGTTGTTCAAAATACAGATCCACTCCCATCCACAGTAATACGGTGTTCTGCAGTTGATCTGGGAGGTCAGGTTTGTTATTAGGTTCAGAGGACAACAATTAAGTAGACATTCATATTTTAAATGTTGATGAATGTATTTATGGCAAATTATCGCATATTTATGGTAAGGAATATTACTTCTTAGAAAACAGCTTTCAGAAATGATTATAATGATATATATATACACTTAAGCAATAATTTCCAGGCAATTAATAAAGATGAAATGAATAAAAAGAAAATTTATTGGCAGTATACTATACAGTAGGGAGTACAATATTATAAAAAGTGATGTCTATATATGGACAATTTTTGACATTATGTAACCACACTTGAATATAAGTAATGCAAATAAGAGTTATAGAATTCTTATAATACCGTGATAATAGACCAAGTATTAAAAATAGCAAATGCTTAATATGCGGTACTCACCTTGAATATAATCTGCAATAGTTTTATGTAGAAACTGATGGCTAAAATTTAAGGTGCAATAATTAAAATAAGTGCAAGGAAGCAGAAGTGCACTACTCCGTCCCTGGTTGTCATAAGGTAGAAAGTTAATCAAGAACTTAAGTGAAAAATTGAAAATGCCAATAGTCATAACGACGGACTTTTGTTAAATTATAACGTTTTGAGTTGGTGAAGTTGAGTGGGGAGTGAACGCATGCTGTATTTAAGGAATTATCTATACTCTCGTGATGCTTTTTGGAACACGTGGGAATCTCAAATGTGAGAGATTCCAGACCGGGGAAAGATTAAAGGGGAGTTTCGCATTTATGATACTGAGAGCTTCATATTGAAGAACTTTGTGGCTGGTTTTAAGTTTAATAATAGTGATAGCAGAATCGATCAGGGGAGTGTGATTATGGGTACATGCACGTATTGTAAGTTCAGTGCTAGATTGTCCAGTTCTAAAACTATTATAATGGTAGTATGTGCGAGTATTAGAGGTTTTGGTAGTACCTAACTTTGTTGTACTGCTACCAATGTAGCAAGCATCACAGTTTGGTTGACATTTAATCAGATAAATTATATTGTTCAAATCGCTAGTCGGATACTTAAAACCATCCACAAAATTCTTCAATATGAAGCTCTCATTATTGAATGGTTCCAACATCATTCTGATCTCAATATCATAAATGCGAAACTCCCCTTTAATCTTTCCACTGTCTGGAATCTCTCACATTTGAGATTCCCACGTGTTCCAAAAAGCATCACGAGAGTATAGATAATTCCTTAAATACAGCATGCGTTCACTCCCCACTCAACTTTGCAAACTCAAAACGTTATAACTTAACAAAAGTCCGTCGTTATGACTATTGGCATTTTCATTTTTTCACTTAAGTTCTTGATTAACTTTCTACCTTATGATAACCAGGGATGGAGTAGCGCACTTCTGCTTCCTTGCACTTATTTTAAATTCCGTTAAATTAACTTATTTTTTATCCCGCCTTAATTCATTAATTTAATTATTTCACCTTAAATTTTAGACATCAGCCTCTTCATAAAACTATTGCAGATTATATTCAAGGTAAGTACCGCATATTAAGCATTTGCTATTTTTAATACTTAATATAAGTAATGCTTACGATTAAATAATGTTGCAAATTTTACAGTGCACAATACAACTTGCAATGCACCAAGAATAAAGATTACTGCTAATAATAACAGTTAATTCAATCTGTCAAGAAAAGGGCCTTTTATCTTAACTTCAACTACATATTCACCCACATCCTATCATGTATATTTAAACAGCAGCAACTGATGTAATTTGATTTCTTGGATTAATCAATTTTGATAAAAAAAATCTTAATTTTTAAATAGAAAATAATGTAAAACATGTGGTAAAAATAATATTCAATGGATAAAGATTTTTTGAGTTTTAAAATAATAAAAATTAATACAGCAATTATCACATACATTTTTGTACTCATTATGAAAGGTTTAATGGTTCAATGTAAACTGCAGCTAATACTATTAAAATAATAATATATACTGACAAAAATTTTTTTTACGTATTCTGTAATTTTAAAGAAATTTTAATTAATTTCCAGAGTTTCAAGCTGTGTCTAATAATACCATAACGGAAATTTTTTTTTACCAGTAGCAATCCATTGGAAACATCTTGGTTTGGCTGGATGTTCACTTATAATAGGTTAAACTTGGATGTGAGCTAATGACGTGGTAATATTAACTATTACCTGCTATAAGGTTATCGCTTCACTGCATTATATAGCTTATAATATTTAAGATTTAACACTTTTCGAAAGGGCAACTACAGCCTGACATGTTTGTTCAACTATAATAATAGATTTAACTTTTAATTTCGAAGGCAGTTAATTATTTTACATTGTACCATAATGTTCCACCTCAACCGGTAAAAAAGTGCAATAATGATATTAGCAATGCACACAGCCTTCCTCAGTCATTCTTAAGTATTACTCAAAAACAGTGAACACCAGGCTTTAACAAACTAAATAATTATTCATAATATTTATTTACTTATGCACAGTACTCAGTGTCTGCTGAAAGTGGTTAGTGTAGCAATTAATGAAAATCATATTACTACCTACTCACCACTGTAAAAGATTGAGGAATTGAATCATGCACAAGATAAAAACCAAAGGCCCTGATGAAACATGATCCAGGCTACGTTTATTCACAATTCACAAAAATTAACAAATGCACTAAGCTTAAAGTAGATTACCACACACATTACCTTTGCTTGATACAGAAAATTTTTGTGTATCATAAACTATCATTAAAAATGAGTAAAAATTTTATTGAGCTAATATACATATTTGTTAAAACAGTTATTACCTTATTTCACTCCATATAAAATTTTAAGACAATGAATTAAATATACAGCTATAACATAGTTCTGAAACTAAGTAAGAGTATTTTTTAAAACTTTGAAATCATGTATAAATGAAAAAAAAAAAAAGGTGAAGAATCTAAATGTTAAATATCTTAAAGCCGGCATTCAGATTAATTTAAATCTCCAATTCCATCTAGCAACAGTTTATGAAGTATAGTGTTATTGCAGAATGTTTGATAGGATGTTTCTATATCAGAATCTGTGTAATTCTTCTACTGGTAATATAAAATAATGCAGCAAAGATTTCCCTAAACGAAAGCTTTGTTGCATTCTTTTGTTCATCACATTCAATTATGTTTGAAGACCAGTGGCTCTGCACTGCTTTACTTTCCTCAGGTGCTATTAACTCCTTTTTATTCCTATATTGTTAGACTTGAATTAATATGAAACAGTTATAATTAAATATTTGCTTTATGAAGCAGTGTGTTCAGGTGCATCTGGATGAACCTTAACAGAAGTAATACACACAGTATACTTCTGGACTACTAAAACTCTGATGAATACTTTTGCAGTTCATTTATTTCTCTGTATAAGGATATGCATCTGTTAGCCAAATGATCTGAAAATTTTGTCATTGAAACCTGCTCCAAGAACAAATTATTTGGAGGCAGAGCATTGAAAGTCCGAGATGATGAACATATGTTAATAAAAGAGAAGGAACTATTTGCAAAAAAAAAAAAACCCCAACCCTGGATTTTCAGTGAATTTTCACTCAATAAGCCTGACCAGAAACTGGGATGTGCAAGATAAGTGCAGAAAAGGTGCTGGACCATTTCCCTGTTAAATGCAAATGTTGTAGCTGATGATAATATTGCAATTTCTAATGCTTAGAAAACATATAAATGAATAGAAAAATTTTCCTGGCAAACAAAATAAACAAGCAGCAATTCTGTAGATCATGAAGTAAGCATAAAAAATACACTGAAAGATCATTTTCCCAGCTATATAAGCAAATTTATGCTTATGCAGCTGGGAAAATTTATTTCCAAATAATTTCCAAGGATTTACTGAATTTTAGAGCTCAAAATATGTTATATGTACATATGCTGCATTCTTCATACATTTAACAACCAAATTTGAAGACTGAGCAACAACAAATATTTTTGTGTACCCAAAGCAATATCAGTGAAAAGCTGAAAACAAAAAACACAAACAAAAAAAAAAAAAAAAGACCATGCATGCATTTATTGGAATATCTTCATGAGAAAGGGCTTATACCCAAGTACATATGAGAAGTTGAAAGCAAAAGTGACACAGATCACGTGTCCTGATTGACTTAGTTCAACTAACTCACCACAGCAGCTTACCAATATTCTAAAAATTAACCAAGAAACTAGAGGTATACTACAACAGAAAATAGAGGTATACTGCTGTAGTGGCTGGTTTGGCATACTACGATAATGAATACAGATTTTCATCATACAGATTTTATCCACAGTGATGATTCCTCTTTGATTTTTAAAGTCATATTGTGAAGAGATGTGGATGGATTTAACTTTTGTTACTGTTATGGGTTTTTTTTACACAGTTTAATAATTATTTATGTGCTAGTGAAGATATTTTTCTGTTCACTGTTCATGAGTGGAGTGGTACAGCTGCAGTGGGAATATGTAGTAATGGCATGGATTACAAGAAGACAAAGAATGAATTCTGGATTAACCACTACAAGCTAACAAACTGGTGGAAGAAAAGGGACTAGAGATGTGTAATCTCAAAAACAAAGTGTCAGGGAATGACCCTGAAATGGGTGTAAATCTTATATGCAGTAAAAGGATTTGCTTTAATCAGATTTGAGAACAAACTGTAAATGTTCTCAACAATATGCAGAAAAGATCAAGATGCTATTTAAAATTTTTTTTTTCCTGATAATTTTTGGAAAATGGGAACTATTCTCTACAAAACGCATACCTTTTTTGGATACCCAGCCCAATGAAGGGCTCTAATTCACAGTATCTAAGCTTTTGAAAATGCAAGAATCCATAGATTCCTTTACCTTCCCTGTTGGCAGCAAAGACACTTCAACCTGCTTTCTTATTGTTATTTGGTTTTTAGGAGCATTAGCAACTAAGGCCACATTGCTCCGGGGATATGCAGTGGTCATTCCCTGACCTTTCCGCATCCTCCGTATTTGGTGGGCACGGGCTCGAACCCCGTTCTAATCAAGAAGCGTGTGTTATGCACTGCTGCTCCTGCCCACTTGGCTACGGAGGCGCTTGCTTTCTTATGGGGGCTAAACAGGTGTTTTCATTGCACTGATGCTTGTATGGATTTGAGTTGAAAGTAGCAGACCAGTCATCTACTTCTGATAATGTGGAGGTTGACAATGACATTGATCACTGGTTATGTCAGTAGCTGACATCTTTTTATACAGGTTTCCAGAATTCAGTAAAATAATGGGATAAGCATGTAAATGTTTTTGGTGATTAACTTATGTTTAAAAAAACCTCTTAGTTTCTAACTTTCCTTTGTACTTAACAGCTAATCTAAACATTAGAGAAATGTATAACCTTTGTGAAAAATCACATGTTAAGGAACAAATATAAAGGAAAATTTGCAGCTGCTATGGACACTTTCTATATATGATGTCTTCAAGATGAAGAAGTATGAAACTACATCCAGTGATACAAAAATAAAAATAACTTAAAGAACTGAACATGCAATTTGTACTGCTACAATCTGAGTTGCCGTGATTTATCCATTGGCAAATTTTATATGCATGGTTTGGATGAAATGCAAACTTCATCAACATACATAATAATGTATGCTGCCAATAAGAAGTACAATCATTTTCATCAACTTTTGTATTGGACAAAATCACAATATTAAATTATGCCTTAGATAGTTGAACTTTGTTTCCAGTGATAACGTGCAGGTAGAAATGGTTGCTCACAAATTTGTTATTTATGGCCATCGTTACTTGCCTGATACAGATATTTGGCAATGAGATTGTTTCAAGAAAAACAGATAAGTACATGCCTTCATTATAGTGTAATAATCAAGTACACAGAAAAAAATTCATTTATTGTCAATGAAATAGAATCAAAGGGACTTTATTTTAACCTGAGTTAGAGAACAATATTACAAAAAGGAGGAAGAAACATGGTTCATAACCATGAAGTCTCATAAGCCACTGACAAGTTGTTCCAAAATTTAAAAAAAAAAAAAAAAAATCACCATGCAAATACAAAAATAATAAGACCTATCCCCCTCTTAAATACTCAGAATTATCAAAAAAGTGTTATATTGAAGGAACTAAGATCCCAAATTTCAGAGAATTATAAAAAATAATTCTTTCACTCATATCCATTATGCTATTCAAAAGGGATCTACATTAATCTGTTTAGGTGACTTAGCTTCAAGGATAATGTCTAATTGAAATAAAAATCTCAATTCTCATATGGTCTCGTAACATTTTTGCTGCCTTTGGATCCAGTGTTTAATCAAGCTGTTATGGTTTTTGAAGAGCTACTTCCATAATATTAATTGTGTACTCCAGCTACTTCTGTTGATTCTTTCAAAGGAAACCTTATATTGCAGCATTCAAAAATAAAATAATACTTAGAGTAACCAGCATAGATAATCCTCAAAGCAGTTCACTGCAGGCTTTGCTTTTTTTTTTTTTTTTTTAAACCAGAAGACAGACTCTCTACCTATGTAGACTATCCTATTCGTATGGTGCTCACCAACCAATAAATTCGCTCTGATCAGCAATTCCTTTTTCTCCACAGCCCTTCACAAGTTTAATAGTTTTATTAACATATTTATATTGGTCAGTGCACTAAAGTATTTCTAAATAGTAAACTCAAAGGAACAAAAAGTTAGCAAAACAATATCATTATTATAACTTCTTCCTTCACAAGTTGCCTGGTGTTGCACTACCAGATAAGCAATGCTTCCCAAATAGAGAATACTACTGTTGCTTATTCTCAGTAGAATTCCACCACCCAGACAATAGTCTTCTCTATTTGGAAAGCACTGCTTATTCAAGAAAGTGCAAGGCTAAGGATACCATTTTGCAAACTTGTTTGCTTTTTTAAGTTTTACTGTGTGTTAAAAGGATGCATCAGTGAACTACTCAATATACATCATTGAATTCTCAGTCAGATGCCTTAAAGGCCATGAATTTCTTATAATGTCTAACCTATTTGGCATGTACCTTAATCTGGAAAAATCAATATCTAAACTTTTCCTCATTTAATAATTCCAATTTACTAGAGATGTATACGTAATCACATTATTCTATGCTTATTAATCATCTTAAAATACAACTTAATTTAATGTTATATAGAAATGCTATTCCAGGATTACCTTTTTCATCAGCCTTTATATTGACCCCTAATTACTTTGACTTTTGGAACTTCAGTGTTTGGAGGTGCCACTCTCCAAAGTCAGAAGTTAGTCTTGTTTGATATCCAGGAAATTTCATTTGGCCAAAGCTCTCCACCCCATTTCTTCCCCCAATTTAAACTGTCCTGTTTTTATAATGATCCCAATTGTCAGAAAAAATGTTCTGAGTAGAGAAATTACTTTGGGACACCATTATTTATGCCTTATTGCATGGTCTGTAATTAGTTTTTAATTTTTTTAAAAACATTTCTGTTATTGATCTATATTTATGATTTGTACAACCCTACCAGCATGTCAGTCTTATGGCTTTAATGTAAATATCATTACACTAAAACCTTAAGACAGACACGCTGGTAACAGTTTTTATAAGTATTCCTCAAGGCAGTATATAAATATTTCATTATTACTGTTAAAGACATATTGAAGTGCCCATGTCTCAAAGGATGCACTGCTTTCATTATTCAGTAATTGCTTTCACTAGTTTCACTGCTTTCATTAGTTTCAGGAATTGGCAGTTGGTCACAACTGTCAATTTGTCAACTTCATTAGAGGAATCCTTCTATTCTACCACAAAATACACTATCCAACAAGAAAAATGTAAGGCCACAACACTTGTTTTTCCTTAAAATATTCTTGGAACTAATTTATACACCTCAGTTACTTCAACTCGCTCAATCATTCACCTTACAGATGATAAAACTGAGGTTCCTAGACAAAATTCCAATGTCTATAATTTTCCAGATTATCCACGTTAGACTGTAAACATGTATTTACATATGTATTACACTTAATTATATTGCTGCAGGTTTTGGAGCACACTATAATTAATAATCTCTTAGTAATCATAGACCTTATCGATTTCTCACAGATCTGTTTTGGCTCTCTAGGCAGAGAGCCAAAAAACAACATTCTAAAAAGACAATCTCTAGCAAAACCACTGAATTAAACTTGACAATGGATCATCAGTTCCAGAGCAATGCAAATTCTACGAATGTAAACTCACGAATGTAGTACTATTAACACTACTCACTGCTAGCCTATTTTAATGTTATTAGGGTATGACCATGAACTGAGTATCCATATGTATTATTGTACAAAAAAGGATGTGTCTAAGTCAGAACATGTTCATAAGGAACCATATATCTTTTTCACACACGAACATATTATTGGTGAAACACGTCACTTTATAGACACAATTATACCACTTTATGTTTTTGGGTTACTGATATAGCTCACGTAACAGGATTCCTTTTGAGTAATCAATCCAGTAAATCTTTATTTTAGATTATAGAAAAAGTGTTGAAGAGTGCTATGTGTCTATTAAATAAACAAAATATTCTTTACCAACTATAATACAACAGATAAGGCCACTACTTTAAAAACAACTCAATATAACCATTTTGAAATAATTATAACCCAAAAGATAATATTCCAATATTATTTTTCCAATTTTTTTGGAGCAATTAGCAAAAACTGCACCAAAAAAAAAAAAAAAAAACAGAGAAAAACAATTTAAACAAAGAAAACATTGAAACATGAATAAGATGCCATTAATAATATTTTTAATAAAGCTGATAATAATTAAGTCTATATCAATACTGTTTGGAAGTATTTATTTAAAATACTGGGAGTATTCTCAAAAGTAGCTGTTCGGGGTAAGCCTCAGCAATGGCTGTCGAAAACACAGTAGAAACAATGAGAAATAACCTTGTATATTTGAAAGCAATAAAAAAAAAAAAAAACTTTCACTGTATGTAGCATTGTATATATAACAGCTGTGTAAGACTTGACTATCGAGTCTTCTGATGCAAGCTCTGCCTATCTTCTTTGCAGGCAGAATAACTCAACTCAGAATAATCCTAAAGGTATTACATGCCACATCACATTCTGAATATATTAATGCAAATAAGGAGAGTAAACAACATTTATAACGAGAGACGTATAAGAATCGGTTCACAGATTTAAAACAAAATATCTTTTCCCTTGTTTTAACAAATACCTTGAATGAAGCTATATATAAGTGATAATCTACTGACATATATTTCTAAAAAGTCAGTGCATAAATGTTTACCAATACACAGTTTGTAATTGCTTACATTCTAAGTATTTTATATAGCTCTAAACATTGACAGATAATATGAGACAATATAATTAATTTCAATTCTTATTCAAATCGAGGTAGCACATAAGCATCCTACCTAATGCAATTATTTTTAGTGCCCCAAACTATGAGGAATAACAGGACGCATGCTTCTGGTCATAATTGGATAAGACACCAAAGAAGTGGACTGTGCACTCATAGTAATGATGTTTTGGCGCATACTTGGTGAGAGGGATACGGCTGGCATAGCCTGATCCATAGACACTGGAACAGTAGCTATTGAAACTGGCCCTTGGCCCAAGGTTACAGGAACTACTGGAGCCAGACTTTGGGGAGCTGCAGCTGCAGCAACAGCAAGTTCAGGTGCAATGCGCTGCGGTGGTAGTGTAGTTTGCGCTGCAGCAACACCTAAGTCGCTGGTGTTCATAGTAAGTTGGGTAATAGTAGGAGGGATAGATGCGACAGTGGGAGGAATTGTATGGGGAATCAGGGGCTGAGAAACAGGTGATACAGTGGTAGTCTGCTTGCTCAAGCGCAGTTGGGCATTTTGATCCAAAAGAAATTCATTTGTTGCTGTTAAATCTGCAACCTGCTTTCTTAGCTCTTCAATTTTCCTGTGTAACATTGCATTTTCTTCCTCTAGCATGCGAAAAGGTGAAGAAGTTAAAATATGATGATCCACATGATTTGCATGATGCGAAGCATATCGACTTCCAAATGCCAGGCGTTTTGTCTGGGGTGAAAAATTACAAAAACCTCCATAATGATCAAAATAATCTGGTCTATCTCGTTTTAGGGAAGAAGCATCACGACCTGTTTCTAATTCATATTCTGTAACAGACATATGGCGAAATCTACAATGACCACCACGACGACATTCGCCCTTTAAATAATCTTTGCAAACTGGAATTTCTCCCTTGATTAGGCTAGAAACATTTTCCAAAACACCAGGAGGAAAAAGTCCAGTAGCTCGAAAGTGTTCCTCTTCTTGCTTGGTACAATGCAAAAATTTGCAATTTGGTCGACGGCATTCTTTATTTTGAAAATCATGACAAAACACATACTCCACTTTCCTAGCCAGCTCTTCTGCTTCCCGTAAATCTGGATGTTTGTACTTGCACTGTTTTCCCCTCTTGCAAACATTACGCAGAAAATCCCTACATACATCATCATCAATGCTGTTTACTCCATTTGTAGCCATTTTAAAATGTATATGCTAGAGCAAATTTTGTATATGGTTTTTAAAGCTCTCACCTGTTTTTATTACACTACCAAAACTTCAGTAAGAATGATGTTTAAATTTATGAGCAATATTTAGCAGATGCCAAGCAACAAGCTTATCTTTATTTCCCAGCAGAATGTAATGTGGCTGCCAGCAACGCAATGCAACTGCAAAGGAAATAAGTACACTGTTAGAGGGGCAAGCATGGGCAACATTCTAATTACTGCATAATATTCCAAGTCATACAAAAAATAGTACTAGAAGCAAATAAAAGTATTGACTTTTTGCAAAATAACTACTTCAGTATACAAATACTGTTGCCTGTCAGAATAGCAAGTAATGTAAGTATAACATACAAAGTTTTACACCATTCTCTATATTTATATTTCTTCAATATAATACAATATTACTGAAAGAACTATAACATATACAATAATATATTCAATTTGACCATGTGTTTCATTCAATGATGAATTATACAAGTTTGCATTTTTTTAAAAACTAATTTTACATTAAAACCGAACATACAATTAAGTTAGTGATTTGTAGTGTACCTTCAGTCAGTAGCAGAATTAGGGTGAGACAAGCAGGGTAGCTACCCTGAACATAACCTGATATAGTACATACCCTGGGACTTGCTGTGACTGCAAAATATCTAGTTTAAATATGTTGATTTATGAAATTCTCCTTCCCCAAGAGAAAAGCACTTTTGTTTGTGGACCATTCTAAAGGATAATGAACAAATGACTCATCTGAGTGGCCTTTGGGATAAAGCTATTAACTGTGAATGACAACTCTGAAAACTAAAATTACAAGCATATATACCAAAGGAAAAAAATGTTCATAATGGTGTATAATGCTGAGGATTTATGACCAAACAAAATCTTAAGGGGAAAAAAAAAAGAAGCAAATATCAGATTTTACAGAGCAGGTGGGAAGAAGGTTCAAAAGATTGTAATTAAAAATGTTGTTTATCTAACCACATACAAAATGCTCATATGGTCACTGAAAGAAAGAAAAATATATTATGATATCATTACAGTGCCTTGTGAACATTTTATTGACTGGTAGGAACGTGATTTAACTCTAGATCTGCAGGTACTTTATAGCAAATGTCCGAGGCTCATTTATGTTATTTTCCCCTTTCTGAACAGGAGAAACATATCTCTTTTGTATATTTTTAATTTTTTCTTTTAGTACAGCTTTCAATCTGTTTATGTCTAAATTCCAAGCTGTTAAATTCACCGGACCAATAGAGCAGTATGTCAGATAAGCTATATCGCAGATTCCATACTTCTGAATAGTCCAGCATTTTTTTTTATGGAATTCTTACAGTTTAAACCATGTAGAGATGAATCAATTTACTGCATGCTTCTGTTTGTGGCTAATTCTAGTAGCTATGGCATAGCAAACTCCAGCACAATTTTGAATTTGAGGATACTATTATTTTATTGGTTCAATATAAAGCTACATTTACATATAGATACATGTATTAGCAGAAGTTTCACAAATTGCCTGCATTATAAGGTACAAACTTGTGTATGTTTATATAAAAATACCAATATAAATCACTGCTAAACAAAAAAAAAATTCACGTTAAGTTGGCAAATGATATCAGACGAAGACAGTTTCATGTTTTTAAGTGGACATGCATTACTTCTGGTGAAATTGCATAAAAATAAACATACAACTTAATGTATAATAAGTATAATTTAATTACATAGAGAATGACACACACACACACACACACACACACACACACACACACACACACACACACACACACACACACACACACACACACACACACACACACACACTATATGTGATACAAACTTGAAACTACTTCCAGGTGATAGAGGATATCTTCAACTTTTTATTCATCAGACAGAAAATGTGTGCACTGCAGCAGATGGTGGCATAATTGCAAAACTAATCATGGGTGAAACTTGCCAACCCCAAGAAGGTGCACTGTATACTTTTTTTTTTTTTTAATGATCTACAGTCTACCACAACTGTGATGCATAAATTTTGAATACAATTTAAAAAGAAATCAACGAGTACACTTACAGTTCAGCAATGGTATGAAAAATTCACAAAGGACACCTGTCTGTGAAATCATCCCAGATGAGGTAGGGGGGCCAAACAAAAGCCAGTCACGGCACAGTAGAGCTAGTTTGAGGAAGATTTATGCAAAATCAACAGAAATCCATACAATGTGCTAGTTGTGAGCTTAACATGTCAAGGTCAACAGCATGCAACACATAACATCGGCACCTAAAGATGAAACCATACAAGTTACAGCTCATACTGAAAGTATCGACTGATGATAAAAGCATGAGGATTGAAGTTTTTTGGAAAATTCCGCCGTGACTGTAGTGTTACAATGATGCTGCCATTTAATGCAATGTGCACATTTTCCAGTTTGTGAATATACCACGTGAAAGGGATTTCAGGTTGGAATCATATACCCTACTCGTACAATTACATCTTGGCTTTTTTAGAGGAAGTTTGTGCGGACATCCTGTATTTTCAAGTCAATCTAAAAAAACACATTTATTCCTAATCCAGAAAACATATGTTTATTTAGATGGTAATCAGGACACAAATATGATTAAGGGAAAAAAAAAAAAAAAAAAATTATGAAAAGTGTTTATATTCAAAACAAAATGGAATACAAAGAGTTCAAATAAAACAGAATACAATTAATGCAATTTTTTAAACAATAAACTTAATATCCTAAACATTAATTATTATAAATTTAAACGGATGTATATGGTTCTGCCCAAATCATGTTTTTTTTGAAAACAATGGAATTTTCTGTTGAGTAAAGGCCCTTAATTTTTCCTTTTGAATGATTTCATTTCTTTTACAAAGTGATTGTAAAACTATTTTGGAAGTTCAGAACCATCTGATTAAATTTGCCTTTAGGGAAAATCTTTATTCTGCATAAAAAAATATATACATAAAAAAAAAAAAAAAAGCAGTATTAATTATAAAGGGTCTGATTAGCAAGGTTTACTGTAAATATATATCTGCTTTTGTACCACAATTTCTTTTAGCACACAAAGCGAAATGTAATGTGGGAGAATTCCACTGTGTTCTCATAAAAGCTCATTAAATGTAGAACCTGTATAATTCATTGGTTCTGCAACATTAATGTATGTGGTAAAATCATAAAAAAATTGTTATCTGGAGAAGTCAATGCATAAAGTATGCCATATAATTTGTATGAGCTGATATATTGCAATCTGTATTTCATACAAGTATCCAGATGTAAAAGTAGCTTAAGAGTGTCAGGGGTCTTTGGCTTTGGCCCCAGGTGCACTGCAATGGTTTTCTACATGTATGCTATGCCACTACCTAGTATCTTTTTACTGTTCAGCTCTTATTTCAAATATTTCCCTTGATTAATCTCACACGTATAAGCAAAAAATACCAATGGCACAACAAGTAGTAAATTTTTTTACACCTGAACAAAATATAATTTGATACCATACTTAACTAGTGACCATGAGAACTGAAGCTATAATTCTCCTGGAGAAGACTTCCATAGCCTGATGAAACAAAATCTCCTCCTCAATTAGAGCAGCTGTTATTGCAGCATTTTTGCAGGGGAAATTCTGTTGTGAACAACAACACCACCAAACACCCTATACTAATTCAGAAACTCAATTAATCAAATCTAAAACTGCACATGTGATTTTAAAAAGATATGTGGAAGTATATATATAGACAGAGAAGATTAGCATGGCCCTGTGCAAGGATGACATGCAAAATAGTGAAGCCTTCCACATTTTTTTATGCTCAATAAGCTTGCTTTCCTGTAACACTTGTCAATACTAATACTATTTTATAATAGAAAATATCTTTTCCACTGTTTAGAACAGAAAGTACTGACTTACTTTGAGCGAGCTATAGTAAGGAGAAAAGAATAGGTGGTTAAATGTTTTTCATTGCATACCAACCCCATACTCAATCACAGCATAAAGTGAGTGACTTTGAGCCACCTCATTTATAGATTCGGTAGAATTTCATACATTTGGACCACGTAATTTGCCTGTTTGCTCAATAAATAATGAAGAATTTTCAAATTTTCATTACAGTAGTGAAGGAAGAAAGAAAAACTATTTCTTGAGAAGAAACTTAAGTTTAAACTGGGTGGGCAGGGTGGCCGAGAAGCAAAAACATGGTAAAAATCACTGGGATCAAGTTGACTAAATAATGAATTTTAGTTCTTCCCTATGACATTTATTCAGCAAAATAAAAATGACTGAAATACAATGAGAACTGCACTGTTTCAAACCCTTTGGGAAAGGTTCTTATAGTTTTGTGTAAACAGACCCTAACCCAGGAAGAGATAAAAATGCAAATTCCTTTTATTGACAACACGAGCTACTTTATTCAGCATGCATCCTCTCTGTAATGAAGGCCATTACGTCCCTTATAATCTACTACAATTTCAGGTTAGTGAATTATTTCAGTGATTTGGAAAATAAAATAAATAAGGAGGAATATTATAATATTTCTTATTATAAAGCATATTAGAATATATTTTTTCAAGATAAAAAGTTAATTTCTTGATTGAGGTTATCTATTATCGGTGCTGGACTGGCAGGTTTTTACCCCAGTAGCTCCTAATAATTTCAGCCGGATTTGAATAACTGATATCATTTTAAGACTTAATTAAAGACGGAAATTTACTATTGGCCTCAGTGGTGATCACCTAGAACAGGCTAGCCCTCTCCCTTATAACAACAGCTACAGCATTTTCAGGAAAGTACACAACCTAAAGAGGTTGCCCAAACTTGGTGTTGTGGGCTAAATAAAACTACCATAAAATTGAAGTCATTTCACTAAAGTATATACCGATTACAGGTTAGGTTTATTTCTTGACATATTAAGCACAGAATGCTTATCCAAAATACCTTTCTCACAAAAAAAGGAAAAGGGCTTGGACTTTTGGGGGGGGGGAGAGGAGGATAAAATATGTAAGCTACCTCATAAATAATTTCAATCTTCTGTGGAGCAATCCGATCACCTGCAAATATTGTCTTGGATATTGCCAATCTAATTACTAAAAAGTATATAAATTTCCATTTACACTCTGTACATTCAGAATATAAATGTCACAGCCACAGGAGTTTGCAATTTCTTTGCAATATTACTGAAACAGATAAGCCAGCACAACAGTTAATAAGTTTATACACCACTATGCATTTTGCATAGTCGTGTATAAACTTAATCTTGCAATAGTGAAGATATGATGCTAAGACTCACAAAATTCTGAAAAAGGTTTTAACTATGAAAACGTTTTCAGTGTTAAGTCTTTAAGCATCTACTACCCTGCCTCAGTTGGTATCAAATAACCTCTATATGGTTCAAGAACCATATAGAGGTTATTTACTAATAGAAGGCTGTAAGCCAGTTCTAGTTCCTACTGCTGATGCCACAAAAGACACAGATCAGTGTCTTTCCAAGCAGAAAAAAAAAGTATATACATTTTCTGAAAGACAAGCTTGTTTTTGATTTTCAACTGATAAATTTTATATTATCCTATATGATACTGATATAAAAAGATTAGAGAGCAACTGAAGTCTGAAGGTGCTATTTTTATATATTCTTAAAGGTATCAAAAATTTCCATATCAGTGTTGATTAATTTGTCATAATTTATTACTCTAGATAACTCCATATCCACAAATTTGGACAAGAATGTAAAAAAAGTTGGAATGATGGTGCAAAGACTTGATTTGAACATGGTAGAACACTGTAGGATGAATTAGAATGTTGGGTGAGGCCAGCAAAAATATATCCATAACTCCATATCCACAAATTTGGACAAGAATGTAAAAAAAGTTCGAATGATGGTGCAAAGACTTGATTTGAACATGGTAGAACACTGTAGGATGAATTAGAATGTTGGGTGAGGCCAGCAAAAATACATCTCACATCGTAGCTCAACTGATCACTGTTCCGTAGAAAGAATGGAAAACCAGTGGTATCAACTGGTGGAAAGCTTATCCAGGAGGGTGGAATGTGTCATAAAGAGAGGGACCAATGTGCTTATGAACCAACATGTGTCCAGATACTTTTCTGGAGGTAGTGCTGTGCCTATATTACTGCAGGCATCATAAAAATTTAACACTATGTTCATATCTGCAGTTTTTTTTTTTTAACAACAAAACCCTCTTCAGAAACTGTCTTAATGCTTAAAACATAGCTGTGTATATATATATATATCATGATCAATTAACAATAGCATTATAAGAGGATTATGCAAAAGTAGTAACAATCAGATAACAGCAGGAAAAGAACAATTTATAATTAAGTACTGCAAGTGGTAGCATGCTTGGCAGAGTGGAGCATATGTAAGTGATAGACCGATCACAGTAATACAGTTGGATTAGTTCAAAACAAGACAGATGGTGAAGAGTTGTTCTTTCTGATTGGATTTTGCATTCAACAAACACTCGAAGTAACTAATTTTTTTCAGTGACAGATACATGATATGACGTATCCAATAGTTGTCTTCATTGAAAAACGGAATTTTGCACAGTCAATTAAGAAAGTGTCTAATATAGCTGAATACTATTGAAAGTGAGGAAAAAAAGGGTCATTTTAACACCACTAACAAAATCAGCTGGAAGAATTTCAGCATTGACTGCTGTATCCAAAAAGTCATATTGATTATTTTGACAAATGTGTAATATGAAGTCATCAATGAGTTTTATGCTGCAAAAAATTTATTTCCTATTATAAAGAAAATTCTCAGAAAACTAAATGAAGATAGGATTTGAATGTAGTGAACTTTAAGGTGAATAATTTAACTTTACGATGAACTTTAATTATTCATCGTGAATTTTACAATGAATAATTTAACGTCTAAGATTCCAATGAAAGAAATGTGCAACAAATAAGAGTTCTTCTAAAACAACAATCTGATATTGTCAATTTACAAATTTTATATTTAAGGACCAATAACCGTTCCAGAGAAAAGGACAATCTATAATATATATGGATGAAAAGTGATTGCATAGCTCATATATAGATGCAAAAACACGGCAAGAAAATTACAAAGCGAAGTAAAAAGCGAAGTTTTCTTTATCATAGGAAATAAATTTTTTATAGCATAAAAAGTAAACTAAAAAGTGAGAAAACCAGTTTTAGTACCAGAAAATAAGACTTGTTTAATTATTGCTCATGCCAGAGGGGATAATGGTTTTTACATAATGCTTTACTTATATTTTACTCAACAAAAGATGTGAATTTCACAATGAAATGAACTGGCTGAATTTTGAAATTTATATAGAAAGAAAATTAATCCCAATATTCTCCTAAAAAGTGTATCAGTCATAGATAAATACCCCATATCACAAAATACTTTGTCAGAAAATATTCCATCTAGCAGTAAAAAGTGTGATATGCAAGAATGGTTGTAAAAAATTTGAGTACCATTACAATCATAATATGCTCAAAAATTAACTATACAATCTAATTAAACAACAAACCATCTAAAATATATAATGTGAATAAAATATTAGAGAGATGTGACATGTCTGTATTTCATTTACCACTACCATGCAGGCCTGAACCCAAATGAGTTAATTTTTGAAGAGATTAAATAGTATATTGCATTTCATAATGTATCTTTTAAATTAGTTGATGTTAAATCATAACTTGAATGAAAAGCAGCTGAAATTGGCATTTCAGAATTGAAAAAATGCTGAAAACAGGTTGAGATTGAAAAGACACACGAATCAACATGTGGATTAGCCTCTCATTGATGAAAGGGTTGAAAATTTTAATATACAGTTAGGAGTAAGTGAAGAGGAATCCTTACTTAAAGAAACAGACTGCAAGTGAGGATAAAATTAATTTCTGGGCATCAATAAATTCTGATTAAGTTCACTTAAAATATAAAATAACTTAAAAAGACTTAATGTATATGCATTGTGTATCAGTAGTAAAAGTATGTATTTTTAAAATTTACAATTAACAGTACAAAAAAAAAACAAAAAAAAAAAAAACATGGTTACAAGTATTAATGTATAAGATATTTTTTATTTTATTCATTTTGATTTCTTTTTATCAACAAAATAATTGAATTAATGAATTTTTTGCAAGATACGATGTTTCTCGAAAAACAATTAACAGTATTTAATATTTTCATGTAAAAATTGTTTCTTGTATGGTAGTTTTTTTTTTGGTATTTTTCTTGATGTTTTGTTTTTTGTTTATTATTTGAAATGGCGTGTTTTAAATTTTACAGGCAAAAAAAAAAACTCTAGGATTGGGTCCAACAGTATACATAGAAATATTATACATTCCATGCTTTTGTACTGAGAACTTAAAAGTTCAACATTCAATCCCTCATTATGCATTTGCCCTGCAGTGATGTATGATGTGCAGTTTAAAACATCCAAGCACAATGTCGGACACAGTATGTACTGATTATATTTCTTCTTATGTAGTCTCACAGCTGTAGTAATTAAGAAATTTCACATGTAGAGTGGTTTTTACCAGAACATCTTACATAGTAATTGTCTTATTTGTTTCTAAAAATGGTAGTCCCAGAGATTTCAGAATTAGTACTGATACAGTGTGCAAGAAAATCAGAGATATTTGCTGCATACACTACACTACATTTCCCTCAGTTCATATGTACCAATCACCAGGCCTTTTAAATTCCTCCAGTCTGTCAGCCTCAACTACCTATGGAAAAACTGGTTGAACTTGCAAGCATCACTCCCTGATTGAAAAAATTCCAGTAAGAATGAAGCACTACAAAGGTGATGCTGATCACTATACACAACTATGAGAGTATCTTTCTCAACAGCACTATGCCAGGCATTACCATGGTCAACACACAGTGCCAGTTAATACACTGCACTATCAATAATATCTGAACACCTATATATATATATATACAAATAACTTTTATTTACAGGAAAACTAATCTATGTTGTTGTTATTTGGTTTTTAGGAGCATTAGCAACTAAGGCCATATTGCTCCGGGGACATGTGGTGGTCATTCCCTGACCTTTCCGCATCCTCCATATTTGGTGGTCACGGGCTCAAACCCCGGTCTAATCAAGAAGCATGTGCTACGCACTGCTGCTCCTGCCCACCGAGGTGCCCCCACTAATCTATGCTGAAACCTTTAGCCTTTATGACAATCTCTAGTCCATGTGGAACACTCTCCATCAGATTTTTGTAATGTCCTACAATGTTTCCCACCATTTGGCCTTCAAAGTGGTGACCAGTTCAGCTGTTTTTTGAACAGCCTCTCTGCTCAAAGATCCAATTCATCTCAGAGGTTCTGTAGGAATGAAGTCAGCACTATGGGCAGGCCAGTGCAACTTTTTGACACTCATCTCTTCAAACCAGTCAGTCATAACCTGAGCAGTATAACAAAGTGTTGTCGTGCTGATACAAGTATGGGCCTTCCTTGGCATGCTGCCAATGTACGCAATGCATCATTGTCAAGAATTCTAGATAAACCTTCGCATTCATGGTTTTGCCCAAAACAACCAATGGTCTAGTCCAAACCATGAAAAACAGCCCCAGCTCCAGATCAACACACTGCCTCTACCAAACTTCATTACTGGGTTGATACAGTCCAGCAGGCAGCTTTCTCCAAGCATTTACCACACACAGGCATGACTATCAGACTGTACTGGTAGACCACATACTGTGACTTTTTACTCCAAAGCACAACCTTCCATTGGTCTTCAGTCCAAGAACAGCAGGCCTTACACAAAGACATAGTGTCTGGCATTACTTGGGGTGATTAGTGGCTTGCAGATGGCTACGTGACTGTAGTAACCCATATCATGCAGCATCCTGCACACTGTACTAGTGCTGATACATGTTTCAATCATCGCACTGAGGACCTGTGTGTGTGTATACTGCAACAATATCGACCTTTGTTTTTTTTTTTTTTTTTTTGGTAGTTATTGGCGCATCGGCTTCTGTGGCCATAGTGCACCTCCCAAGGTTTTTTGCAGTACTCTGATCCAAGCCCGAGGCGGGATTCGAACCCGCGACCTTTGGGTTGCCAGGCAGGCGCTTTACCCACCCGGCTAGCCCGGTCGGCAAAGTTTATTGAAACACAAGCAGTTGCTCTTGACATCTCAAAGGCTTTCGATCGTGTCTGGCATAAAGGTCGGCTCGACCTTTGTTCCAAGCAGATAATTCTTTGCACTGCTCTCCTTCACATTCTATCAGCTTCAGAGGTTTTCTGTGTTGTTTCACGACAGTTTTAGCAATAGTCTGCTTCCATTTGCAGATCACATCACCAATCATCAATCTAGAGATCTTCAGGGAGGTTGAAAAGTCACGTATAGACCGAATGTTTATGTGGCACCCTATTATCATTCTGTGCTAGAAGTCTTAACTACATTGATCATGGCATCTTGCATTCACAACTGTACTACTGTCTCCTTTGAAGACCCATGAGTATATTTTTAGTTGTGTCTGATACATAGTGCTTGGAAAGAACATGATCAAATGTCAATGGAGGGGTGTCCACTGTATTTCTTCAGTCTGTGACCTAAAATGCATCAACTCCAGTCTAAATTTCTTTTTGCATAATTTGAATTTCTATCTATTCATATTTCACTTTCATTCATTTTGTCAGCCCTTTCAGACCCTTATAGATCTTCATCAAGCCTCACTAAGGTACCTGTTGCCAAGCTCTGTAGCCTGTGTGTGTGTATTTTTTAAAAACCCCAAAACCCAAACATGAATGGCATTAGAACCTACAGTATTTGTAATTAGTATTCTGCATGGGTTAAAAGTTGATGGAAGATACTTATTAAGGAAGACTCATCCATCAAACAAAAGTAAAAGGGATGAGGAAGATGAAAAGTTACTTGTGACTTTTGAGTTGGACAGTGAATGGATGTTGACTGGCTAAGGCATATGTTAAACTGTCATGGAAGGGTGCAGTAGATTCACAGATACCAATTCAGAAGAACAGTGGTCACAGCAGTACGTAGAAAAGGCACGCAGAAGAAACTAAACATCCATGAGACAAAGTGAAGAGGCTTTGTAAGAGATGGGTCATTAATTATCCTGACAGCTTTTCTTAAGAAAAGTCAAGGAGCTTGAGGTCGATGTCAAAACAATATTCTATGTTAGGATGGATTTGTAAACAAATTCTGTTTATACTCTAGGACAACCACAAGATCAAAAGACACTGGCATATTTAGTTGTCAAGTGATATGGTTACTCAAATGCACATACTTCTGCACCCTTGCACTTAACCATTTGCTATGGCAGCTGTTTAGAAGAAAAGTAATGGTGACAGTGTAAAGGAAGTGTTTTTATGAAAAGAAATACTTGTGATGTGCTTATTCTAACAGAGATTAGAAGTCAGGGTGCTCCCCAACAGACTTCTTATCTTGTCTAGAAATCTGAGTGTCAGTGAAGATGAGCATAGAAGCAATACTCTTTTTGAGAGAAATAAGACAGGACTGAGTTTTAGATTGAGGTTTGAGGTTAACTAGTTTTCTCTGCCACATTGGAGAATTACAAGAAGATTAGTATATCGGTTATGGATTAATATGTATATTTGAGAGGGTGAGCTGTTTGTGCATGGCAAAGTTTACCAAAGTGGATGATGAAATGTGTGCTATCATTAGCAAAATTACAAACGGCTCACATCTGGTGAGTATGGGCTTGGCACACCCAGGGTCCTGAGCTGAATATCATGACTCTTCTCTTTCTTGGTGATTCCCTTCTACTTTTGACTGTCTCTTAGGGTAACTTGTGATTCCCCAGGAATGGTGACAGTGTAAAGGAAGTGTTTTTATGAAAAGAAATACTTGTGATGTGCTTATTCTAACAGAGATTAGAAGTCAGGGTGCTCCCCAACAGACTTCTTATCTTGTCTAGAAATCTGAGTGTCAGTGAAGATGAGCATAGAAGCAATACTCTTTTTGAGAGAAATAAGACAGGACTGAGTTTTAGATTGAGGTTTGAGGTTAACTAGTTTTCTCTGCCACATTGGAGAATTACAAGAAGATTAGTATATCGGTTATGGATTAATATGTATATTTGAGAGGGTGAGCTGTTTGTGCATGGCAAAGTTTACCAAAGTGGATGATGAAATGTGTGCTATCATTAGCAAAATTACAAACGGCTCACATCTGGTGAGTATGGGCTTGGCACACCCAGGGTCCTGAGCTGAATATCATGACTCTTCTCTTTCTTGGTGATTCCCTTCTACTTTTGACTGTCTCTTAGGGTAACTTGTGATCCCCCCCCCCCCGGTGCAGCATAAGCCTCAGGCTTCCTTGCACCATATGGCTATTAATAATAATCATAATAACATAATTTTCATTCATTGAAAGAGAGGCATTAACATACAAAAGGAACAAGTGGGAGAAAGAAATGAATCTTGGGGACACCAACATTAGTTGGGAACTTGACAGCTGTCTACCATCACTCACAGTGAGTGGTCAGAACTGGATACCCAATTACAAAAAACAGTTGACCATCCATAAACTGGAAGCTTATTTAAAAAACCTTTGTGCCAAACACAATAAAAATTCTTGGAAATATCAAGAGTAACTGCTTGAATACCAACAAACTTTTCCAGAGAATTTGTCCAAAGATGAGTAACATAAGATAATATATTAGCATTGGATCAACGTTGAAAGAATTCATATTGGCAATCAGTGATCAAATGGAAGGTTTGAGTGTTAAGATTTGGCAGTTAATGGATTTCTCCATTATTTTGGAAATAGTAGAGTTAAGTGCAATGGAATGATAACTGGATGCAAGGAATTTGCTTTTTTAGAAAAAGGCTAGATATAAATAAATTCCAGTGAAACAAGAAAGTGCAAAAAGGCAACAAAAAATGAGTGCAAGCTCAGAGCACAGGTTTTGAGAACAAGTGGAGTAACAGAACCTGGAACTTTATTTTCATAAATGTTTTCAGTATTCTTCTAACATCCTTCTGTAAGAAGACCACAGGAGGCATTTTATATGGCAGGAGGAGATCTGCCAAGATCATCAATACAAGAGTTACAAGGAAAGTAGGATGCTAATAAAGTCAGCTTCATCTAGAGCTGAGGCGGCAATAAAAGTGGATGGAAAGAAAAGTGGATGGAAACTGCTGCCAACAGTTTTGGCCAGAAATCAGAAGGCTTGGCTACCACTTAGGCAAAAAGCAAGTTTTATACTGTTAGACTGTGTTTTGGCTGGTTAATAATTGTTACTTTACAGCTGTTGTGAGCAGAAAATAAACCTGGATATGTGAATAAAAGCCAATTGCAATATGCTACATTCTAATCTTGAACAACCTTAGTACAATTATTAAAAATTTTTTTAAATAATGAGAGTTTAAATTAAAGAGTTTGAATTAAAAGTTTAGATAAATAATGAGACTTTATTCCTATAAGAATAACTTTAAGACTACTAACATGATCTGAGCAAGCATTAGGACTGAAAGATTTAAAACAGTAATTAAAACAGTAATAAAGAGATTTGTATGAATGTGCATTTTGAAAGGTTGCTAAGGGTGATTAAGAACGTTGGATGCGCGTGAGCAGAAATGTCTAGTATTCTGGTAAGTAAATGCACAAGTTGTATAAGGTCATCAGTAACAGAAAAAGCCTCAGCATCTCAACCAGCTGGGGCTACATAACTAGAAAGCTGAAACCAGCTTTCTAGTTATGTAGTCCTCTAGTTATGAATATTAAAATTGGCAATGAAAGTTTACACTGCTGGACTGGCAGTCTTCTAGTCGAGACTGAAAATTTATTTACAACCAACAGTGATACAACAAAGGTTGAACAGTGTGATTATTATCAACATTCACAGAATCATCATAAGCCAGAACAGACACAAGGTAACAAATACTCGGCTTGTTATAGCCCTAATGAAGCACAAGTTTTCACTTTGTTTGTTAACATTTAGTAATAGTTTCTCTAAAAATAATAATAGACAACAATAACAGATTTATTTATGTTATGATAATAATCCTATAGTTATTTACTCATGGTCGGATGGATCATGTTCCTTAGGCCATTCATGTGTAGCAATTCAAGTTCTGTGACAAGTGAAAAATCAAATTCCGCCCACCCCAACAATTCACATGAATCCAGCACCTCCAGAAACACAGGTATACATAACGTGACCATTTATTTTTTTTACTCAAAACGGAACATCTACTAATTTTTAGGTAATAGTATGTGTATTCAAGAAAACGCATATTTCTTCAGTTTTTATTTATTAATGAAAAAAACAGGAATGAAGACATGAAAATAAATAATTTATGTGGTCTTATATTTTTCTGAAGAACAAATTTGCTTGAGTATATTTGGTGTTGATTTCAAATAAGAATGAAATTCTTGGCAGGATTTCTTAAAATTTACTTTGGTAATTAACATTGCTTTAAGAACTGCGACTTGCAACTGTGTTTTTTCACTCGTCCATAACTTATTCATAAGAGAAAAGACCCTTTCTACGGGTGCATTACTGCCGGACATACATAAAATATATTCAATAATTATACGAAAGTTCGTACGATTCAAATTATTGGTGTGAAAGTGTTAGAACAATTCCACCCAACGACTTTCGGTTGAAACATTCCCAGTGTTCCATTCTGTCACTTTTTGCGGTGTAATGTAGTTAGAAATAAGTGAATACTCATCAAATACTTCTGTACCTTGGTTACAATTAATAAATCCCTTTTCGATCAATGCATCCATTACACTTTGAATTTTTCCCACGTAGGTATTTTGGTTAAATTCGCCTATTCAAATATTTCTAATTCTTCAAAGAATAAAGTCCACTGCTCCAAATATATATTTTTTTGCTTATTTTATAGAACTCAGCAGCTGTAGTTTTCATATATTCTTTGTCAACACCACTGCAGCCACTTTCTTGCAATTTTGCTATTAAATTACGAACGGAGTGTGAAAGAAACAGAGTACTTTGTTTCAAGGCCAAATTGTCTTTAAGTTGATTTATTTCCTTCGTGACTTCAATTACAGAAATACTCTGACCCTCGACCTTTAACACAGCTTGATGGAATGTTGCTGACTGTGCATGCATAAAAAAAAGCCATAATTCAGAGTTAGGGTTTTCAAAAAAGGTTCTCAATATGTTTGGACATTTATCGATACTCAAAAAGTAGTTTTTTAATGGCTTGTACAGTTTCAAAACTCTTTAAATAGCAGGCATAAGCGCAAGCCACCTAGTTTTACTATAGCCTAGCAATTTGTGATACTCTGTGGCAACTTCATTACAAAATTCTTTCAGAGCTACCACGCGAACACTATAGATATAAAAATGTGAATATATTTTCACAATAACGCACTCAAAGTCTATAGGTAGACAATCTGCGGCAGTTTTAATCGCATTGTGAATTATGTGAGCTCCACACCCGATTCCTATCAATGTTCTTCCGAGAGATAAATTTAGTTTTGCATAAACATTGTTGACGCCTCGTCTTTTCAATCCACCAAAATTGCAGTTAGTATTATCTCCACAAAATGACACGATTTTTGAAGTCAAATTATTTTCTGTCAATACTTTCATTAGATAATTGACAATAACATCTGATGTTTTGCCCGGTTAATCTTGAAATTCTAAACGTTTGACTTGTGTGCCTTCGTATGGTAAAAATAAGCGAACTAAAACAGGGAATATTTTCTTGGACCCGTGGTTTGAAGCATCAGTTAATATAGTAACAGTTGCATTCGCTGAGATGATCTTTTAATTCACCTATTACTATTGGCGCTAACACATTTACAACAATAGCTTCTGTTTTCGTATGAGCACATCTAAATTTCTGTTCAAAACATGTTTGAATTAACTTAGAAGCACAATCGTTTGAGAGAAAACTGTGGTTCTCTTGCACCGCATGACAAGCCCAGGCGCCTTCCGTCGCAGCAACTTCCAGATCTTTCGAAGTTGATGAATCAGTTTTCTTAAAAAAATTAAGCATCGAAGAACTTGAAGCGGCAGCAAGATCGGAATTTTTATGTTTTTTTGATCTTAAATGTTGGTTAATATCGCTGGCACCTCCATGGGCTATGCTAAATTCTGTACGACATTTTTCATATCTGACGTCCGATGGAGTACTTCTTTGCTTTATAAACGGGTACTTAGTTTCTATGTTAACATTAAAAGTGCACTTGCGTTTAGGCATTGTTAAAATGAAGGGTTCACGTACAAGAAATTTAAATTGACTATAATAACACGATAAAAAAACAATCAATCGTCAAGAAAGATGCGTGAGCCGTCTAAGCGTTTGTTATTTGGTTTTTAGGAGCATTAGCAACTAAGGCCATATTGCTCCGGGATATGCAATGGTCATTCCCTGACCTTTCTGCATCCTCCATATTTGGTGGTGATGGGCTCAAACCCCGGTCTAATCAAGAAGCGTGTGCTATGCACTGCTGCTCCTTCCCACCTGGCTATAGAGGCGCCCCTTCTACGCGTATTAGCAACCGAGGAGCGAGCTACCAGGCTTCTGACCGACTTACATATGTGTGAGACGTATTGCCATGCCGTCATTGCCGCGCTACTAGGTGCTACAGTTGGATGATTTTTTAATTTTTCGCGCCTTTTTTTTTGAAATTGTTACTGTGGGTTGCTCTCTTTCTGAAAACGGGACATTTTGGCATCCCGAAGCTGTGCTTGGGGAAAACAGGATAGGCTACCTAAAAACGGGACGCATGGTCACGTTAGGTATACACTATACTGATGGCATGCGTTTTCCTGAGACTGATCTACTGCTGATAAAAATGAAAGAACTGCTCCTGATCCAGCATTTTGAAATAATCTTGCAAATATTGAAAAAAAAAAAAAAAAAAAAAAATATGGAAATTCCTAATAATCAATGGAAGAAGTTATACAGATAGGTGGTAATTATACTAAAGGTTAATGTAATAATAAAATGTAGTTGCCTGTTATCATCTAGTTGCCATTTCTTTTTCCTTTAACTCTCAGAAATATTACATTCCTAACTGTAATAATTACTTTCAAAAATAATTTTTGAAAAAAATAATTTTTTCAAAAATTATTTTTTTGCAACTTCTTTCGTTCACAGTATGTTGGAAACAGGGCATCTGAATGCAGGTTATGCTGATAATGAATAATATTATTAAGATAAGTTTGTGGGGTAACTTATTCCAATGATCAACAGCATGGTGGCTGATGGTGAATTTCAAAAGATCTAATCTGTAGCTTCCCAAAATTTCACCACCCCAATAGATAACACTACACTACACCAAAAAGGATCTTATTCAAGCCACACATCTCTCTGGGAGTTCCTGTTCAATGAATATAAGTTAAAATAAATAAATAAATGTCCATTTATTATTTGGATGGACAAAGCCAGAAAAGTTTACAACTTCATTGTAACTGTTTTATTGCAGCTGACATAACAGTGGAACAGCTGATAATGGGTTGTGCACTTTTTTGTGGCAGCATACAGGCTTGATTTTGCAGTGTGCTAATTTGCACTCATGCACGTTACCCCAACAACCACAGCCAGCCCTTTAGTTTTTTTTTTTTTTTTTTATGTTATTAAAAAGTAATGCTTTTTATAGTAATCACATAAGAAAGAACAACTAGTTGGACACTGCTGACAGTCCTGAACAAAACAATTTGATTGGACAATTTCATGATGATATTGTAAGAGCTGACAAACAAAACTTGTTCTGATTTTGCTGAACTATTTGGGATGGCTGGTTACTGATACGGAAGGAGAACTAGAAATTATTCTTGGAGGTGGCAAAAAGGCCTACCACTACTTTGCTGACAATGAGCTTCCAGTTCCCCACATAGTAATAAAAGTAATCCGGCTCACCTGAACCTAACCAAGTGGGTGACCAGAGGGCCTCTTTCTTCTGGCCAATTAGCCAGCAGAAAGAGGGCAGATCCCAACATCAGCTTGCTTCACATTACTGTGGGCTAAGGCAACGTGGGCTAGATCACTTCACATTACTGTGGGCTAGATCACTTTCCTTTATCAACCTACAGATGAATTCAGATTACCAAGGGCAGTTTAGTTCTAGCAATTTTTCAGGACAGTCAGCAGTAACCAACTTGGAATTTTCCCCCATGTGATTGTTTAATTGTTTATAGCTTAAATTTTTAATTTTACTTTTACTTTAATATTTACTGACAAGAACCTTCAGATTATGATGAATAATCACCCTAACCACTCATCATAAGCAAATAAATCAGCACCCATTTTTTGCATACGGGCCTACGGTTCCTGAAATGAGAAGGGGGTGTTTTTTTTTTTTTTGGCTGATGCTATATAAGCTTGCTTTCGTGCATCATGTGCTAATGCTATCAAATTCTTATGCAACTGGCTACCGTTAAAGTGAAAAATATGTTGCTGAAAGAAGTCAATCAGTACCACTTGACATCTGACAGTTTTTCCTCCATTGAGAAAAGCAGATAAACACATTTCATATTACCAGAACTGGCTATGTTCTTTCTTTATGCACAAAAGCAAAGTTCTGAAAAATTAGAACCTTTCTGATCCTCAAGCAAATGCTAGAGGATTAAATTTACAGAAAGTACTGACATGACATAGTCACCACACAACTGCAGCCATTGGTAGAGAAGCAAATCTATTTCCTTTCATAGCTATATCCCATATCATCCATATCTCTTCCCCCTACATACTGTGCTTCCTCCACTTCAGATCAGTTAACTCCAGCCCTGATTGAAGATGCCAAAAGAGTTCCTCCAGTCATAGATGAGAAGGAAACTAAAACCTCTCCAAGCAAGTGGTGATGTACAGGGCGATTCTAAATTATTGTCGGGGTTTCCATGGCCTATAATTTTCTAACTGGAAACAACAAAATAAAACTGCTTATGGAATATGAAAGTGTAACTCAAAAATTTTTATTATTTATAAAATCAACGCTGCAGAATGCTAAACAACTTCAATACGCATGCCTTTTGTGGCACATAAGATGTCCAAGCGATATTCAATTTCCCTCCAAGTGTCCAGCATTTGTGGTAACTGTTTCAATCGCAGCAACAATTCTGAGCTTCAGTTCATCGAGGGAGGTCACAGGGGTCTTGTACACAATGTCCTTCAAGTATCCCCACAGGAAGAAATCAAGCAGCGTAAGATCAGGTGAGCACTGAATTGGTCCACCACGCCCAACCCAGCACCCAGGAAAATGCATGTCAAGAAATTCTCGGACAATAAGAGCCCAATGTGGCGGTTTGTTGTATACCTAACTGCAAAGAAGCTCGTTTAGTTGATTTTTGTGGGCTTCGAGAAAACGCTTCGTGGATTCAATTAACATCTTCCTGCAAAGTGCTCGGTCTTCCCGCTCCTTTTCGGTGCAGAACACTACCAGTCTCTTGAAATTGCTCTAACCAATGTCAGATAGCATTATCTGAAGGTGGATCTTTTCCATACTGAGTTCTGTGTCGACGTTGCAATGTGATAATGGACTTTGTTTCGAAAAACCAAAGTACGCATATTGTCTTCCCTTGAAGATTTGCCATCTTGAAGTAATGCCGTCAATATCAACCCAGACATCAATGCGGTGAGTACAGCATTGTCAGAGGAGAGACAACTGGAAGATCGTTGTCTTCCAGTTGTCTCTTTTTTTGATGATTGTTTACGGTTTGAAAATTATAGGCCACAGAAACCCCGACAATAATTTAGAATCAACCTGTATAATGCCAACTAAGCTGCCACAAAGTATTAAAGTAAATAAATCCTGACATAATTAAATTTGGAGAATAAAAATGCAATTCATTATGTATTGTTAAAAATAAAGAACTTGGAAATTCTATGTTTGTATTCTGACCCATACAAAAAGGAACACTTGGCAGTTTTAACTATTACTGGTCAAGATGTTGGAGATTACATCATTCCTGCACTCTAACCACTGTGACAGTATATAGCTGCATTTTAATTAGTGAATGTTTGAAGTATTTTGGCTGTTCTAGATGGGTTATGATATGCGAGAATGTTAGCAGGTCGGGGTTATCTGTTGATATTTGCATGCAAAGTTAGTATCTTAGTGATAAGTGGCCATATACATCATGCAACTCAAAGATAGTGTTTTCAAGGTGCCCAACACTAGATTACACACGCATTGCTACTTGCTTTCATGTATACCAGAGCATCCTGAATACAAAAGAAAATACATTCAAACCTAAAAACCAAATTTCTTCCCACTGTCACTTCATCATTTTAGTTCAATTTGGGAACATCGCCCGTTACTACCTTATTTGAAAGGCAGCCCTGCTCCCAGATCCATTATAACAAACTACTTGATAGACAAAATCGTTTGAACCAACTCATCACACTAACTTAAAAAAAAAAGTAGACCTTTCTGTTACAGCTATGAGCTGGAGACAGCAGCTTGAGTGTAGACACAGTTTTATAAAAAAATTACCATTATCAATAAAGGCATAGAATGGACAACCATACCTACACAGGAAATCACTGCTGGCATAGCAGAGGGAAATTCCTCCTTTCATATAGCAAAAGTCCTCACAGACTACACGGTATAGGGAGTCTATGAGCTTTAAAGGTGGGTGTGAACAGTTTAAAAAATACCATAAAAAAAAGCAATTTTTAAAATGTCATACAAGAATTTACTTTATCTTTTATAATACTCAATCAACAATCATCATTTCACATGTCAATCAAACTGCAGAGAAGTATCCATTTATTTTCTGCAATAATTACATTTTTGCTGCATTATATTTAGAACGACAAATATACAATGTACATACTTTATATAATTATGTGAAGTTTAAGGATTCTTCAAAATTGCTTAATGTTATCTATTCATAACATCAGATTAGGCTTCACTCAAAGAACAAGAGTGGTGCTTTGAATGTCAGACAAAACAGGGTCACCTAACCTGTTATTTTCAAATGGTTATTCAAGAGCATGATAAACTGTTCCCTCCCCAAATGTTACTTTTCATAAAAATATTTTATCAATATTTTTTATGAAAAATATTGATAAAATATTTCAGTTTTGCTAGTGGGTAGGAAATGGGCAGTTCAAATTTCCCACTGGTTTATTGCTCTAAGGACTTCTCTTTACAGTGCTAACCCTTGAATTTTGGATGATATTAAGGTCATTATAAAAGATAAACTAAACATAAGGCTATTCAAGATTAAAAATAGAACTGCTGTAAATGAACAAGTACATAGTAGTTGCAGCTACTCTTGCACGCTGCCATTCTTCAGATTTTGTTGTTTTCAGGCGCCATCATGAGAATTGAAAAGATTCAGGATTGTTCTGGCATAGTTTTCGTATAATTTCTTAAGTTTCAGCAAATATCAACAGATACTAAATACCACAATGCAGTTCAGATAAATTCCTTGAATTAAAATATTAACATTACAGCTGATAATCACGATCACAAACAACTTCATATATAACAACTATATCAACAAAACTACAGTATATCTAATGAGAGAATAACTCGTGTACACAGGTCATCGTGCAATTCCAAGTGTAGTTACAATGCAGTTCTGTATAAAGCTGAAAAATAAATGCTTCGCAAGCTGCGGTAATACTCAACTAATTATTGTCTTCTCCACAACAGTTGATAGTCCCTAAAAATAACTTACAAATAGTGCAATAGTGCTGAGAAAGAGAGAAAGGATTGGATTCATAATTTATACATACATAATATTCGCAAGATTTAAAATTTTCTGAGATAATTAACCAGTTAATCAATAGTTTTGTACACTATGCCTATTCAATACTTAGGCACAATATACAAAATTCGTGATTTCAATAATTCAAAAGTTCCCTATATCGTCACCTTCAGGGAAAAGGACAACGCGATTTTAAAGCAATCAGGCCATGTTCTTAGATTACGTATATAATCATGGATACCCCTCTCTCTCTCAATATGGCTAAAATGGATAGAATTTGTTAATTCTATTTGAGTCGGAATAATCACATATTGCTATTCCACTTACAAGTGTGCAAGATTAGCCAATAATTTCTTTCGATGGTTAGTAAATATGCAAATATTTTCTAAATAAAACTAATAAAGTACACGTCACACAGCCACCATATTGTACCACTCCACGGCTAGATATGATAACTGTACATTGTGGTAAAGCCGTTGCTGTATCCAGCCGCAATAAGAAAAAAATCCAGAAGAAATCCCAAAACAGTAAATATTATATTTTAAGTACAGTATATTCTAATTAAGTACTAAGAGATGAAAGTACATTTTATTATCATCAACATATAGTTAGCGATATTAAATGAATATGACAATATGCAATTTGATGTAAAAGGTACAGACTCCATATTGCTAACTTCTACCACCAGGGTCCTGCTAACATAAATTCCTGGAAGTATTCTATCCAGGCGCCAGCATTTCGGAGCGATAAAATAAATATCTGATTATTTTTCTTTCATTCATTCTTTATTTATTTTTTATGAATTTTAAGCAGAATTTCTAAAATTTTTACTCAGCTGATCAATAAGTATATACAAATTTATTTCTTCTCGATTGTTGTGAATGGAACGTTCTCAACACGTTCAATCACTCACTTTTAGTTCAATCATTCACTTTTAGTTATTTTAGATTAGTTATTTTAGATAAGTTTGAAAAGACAAGCAGCTATAACTCATAAACCAAAAACACTATGTAGCTGAGTGTTCAACGCACGAGTACAGTAGCAAACGCATTTTAGTTGCCAGTATTCGAGTCCATATGACCGCTAAATAAGGCAATGCCTTAATTATTTATTTGCATTGAATGCTAGACAGATAGCTGAAGAAAAAAACACTACGGCCACAGGACGCCATTTACAAAAGGCATTGAGCGTTTAATGGTTATTTGCCTGGGGTAACATACACAGTCACTGTCATAAAAAATGCATGTCCCGTTGAAAATCGTGGAGCTGGTTTATCTGCAACAATAAAGTAGTTATAATGAAACAGCAAAGTTGTCAAGTTCGATGAGCCTACAACAGAGTACAGCGGAAAATAAGAGACAGGGTAATGTCAAGAGTTTAAATTTCTATATGCAAACAAGATAGTACCACCCCTACCCATTATATGGAAAGAATTCAGTAATACCACAATAATTTTGTTTCCAATCCATTAGATGAAAAGATTCCATTGATGTTAATGGGTAGGGACAGTATTTTTGATATCTTTCAGAGAAGAGGTAAAAAGACAACTCTGTAAAAGAAGACAACATTTAAGAAGATAACAAAAGATGTTCCAAAACTTTTTTTTAAGAAAAGTTTTGGATCTTTTTTCAGAAAATGTTGGAGCGTTTTTTTCCAGAAAATTTGTCTCAGACCAACAGCAATATGTCAAAACTTCTTGACAAAATTATGCAAGGAGGAAAGGTCACAAATCATCATCAAAACAAAATAACATTTTATCCAATTAATTTTCCCATCCTTTCCGATAATCAAACTATTAAAAAATTTCCAAACTCCACTTCCCCCACACTACACCATAATTCTATTTCAACAATAGAAATATTACGCAGATTGGCTTTGAAGTGGCAGTTGAGAATTCATATTATTATTATTATTAGCCATATGGTGCAAGGAAGCTTGAGGCTTATGCTGCACCAGCAAAAAAAAAATACCCGTGTTACCCTGATAGAGAGAGACAGAGAGAGAGAGAGAGAGAGAGAGAGAGAGAGAGAGAGAAGAATGGTGATATCCAGCTCAGGACCCTGGGTATGCCAAGCCCATACTCACCAGATATCAGCCCCCGGGGTTATTAATAAACACAAAGTCCTGCATATGGGTGACAATTGTACAGTCCATGTTTTCTAAGCAGTGGAGATACGCTGCTCGATAGCTATTGGGGTATTGTAAATGATATGCAGAAATTTTGACTGCAGGGACAAGGTGATATTCCATTGCAATGGATAGGTCGCGTATTGAGTCCTATATACAAGTCAGGAAGCCTCATTTATGAAGGATGTGGATCTGTTGGAACGGGTGCACAAAAGAGCAACAAAATGAATAAGGAAGACAGAAACGGTTATTCTTACCAAGAAAGACTTTACTTTTGTAAATTGCAGCGCCAGAAACGAACTTTCAATGGATTGAGTAACAAAATGCTGATGGCGCCCTTACTGTTCCTAGGACACACATAAGGTGGCATAACAGAGTCACTCAAATTTTATTCTATATACCCATTTGTGTAATGGGTCTGTAAATTGAGTGTTCTCTGGTCGATTTGCCTAAAACAGACTGGACGAAAAAACCCCAGTTCCTGGGGGGGAAATTTGCTGTCTACGCCTGAGACCGACTAACTCAGCCACGGAATGAAAAAAGCCCATTAAAGTTCCTCGCGTTATCGACGGGATTCGAACCCGGGCCTTTTTCACCCGGTGTGGAGAAGATGGTGACGATACCACCAATATTACTAAAACTACTACCATATGGAATTTTTTTCCAATAATCAATTGATCTCTGCCTGACCCTCGAGAATCACCGTAATCAGCATTCAGCATTAGTAGAGGCATATGATGCAAGAAAGCAAGCTTATTCAGCATCAGCCAAAAAAAAAAAAAAAAAAAACACAACCACTACTCCCATTTCACCCCTCCATTCGTTCGAAATACCTGTCCAGCTGAGCCTTAAATTTATTTAGGCTATCAACTTCAACAAGTGATGGAAGTCTATTCCACAAACCAACTGCCCACTGGCTAAAGGCAAATTTCCGCACATCTATCCGACTTCCGTCCTTCCTCAATTTGAATTTATGCCCTCTCAGGTGATTATTCTGAGCAAGAGGAAGAATCCCATCGGCATTGAGCATGCTCAAGCCATTCAAAGCCTTATACACCTCTATCAGATCACCTCGCCGATGCCTAGTCTCCAGACTCTAATTTGCAAAATTTAAGCCTTTCTTTGTAAGAGCAACCTTTTGTTCCATTCACTAATCTTGCTGCCCTTCTCTGTACTCGTTCCAGCAGCTCTACATCCTTCTTGAAATGAGGCCTCCAGACCTGTATACAGTACTCAAGGCGTGGCCTGATCATTGCCTTATACAAGGAGATAATCACTTCCTTATCCCTGCTAGAAAAATTCCTGTATATCATTGATAAGACACCATGAGCTACTCTTGCAGCTCGTCTGCACTGCTCAGAGAACTTCATATCTGCCTGCACAATTACCCCCAGGTCCTTTTCATTCTCTACCACTGTACGCGTAGTACCACAGAGTTGATACGTTGATCTGGGGTTACTGTTTCCCATATGCAGTACTTTACATTTGTCAATGTTAAACTTCATTGGCCACCTCTCAGCCCATCTGCTCAACCTTTCCAGATCGTGTTGCAGCAGCATAGCATCAGTAGCGTCTTTGACAACCCTGACAACCTTTGTATCGTCTGCAAACTTGGACATTAAGCTTGATATACCATCATCAATATCATTTATAAATACAGAAAACAACAATGGACCCAACACTGAACCCTGAGGAACTCCACTAATAACATTAGTTCACATTGAACAGTGTCCATTGATTATCACTCTCTGTCTTCTGCCACTCAACCATCCCTTTATCCATAGCAGCAATCCGCCTCCAATGCCACACTGCTCCAATTTGTGCAGCAGTCTTCCATGCGCAACAGTATCAAAGCCTGTCTAAGATCCAAATATATAATATCAAAGTTATTCCCGGCATCCAGTTCTTTTGTGACTGCATCATAGTATCCAATCAAATTGGTCAGACAAGACCTGCCCTTAACAAAACCATGCTGTGTCTGAGCTACAACTGAATTCTTGTCTAGATGATCCTGCAGTGCTTCTTTAACCAGTACCTCCATTAATTTTCCTGGAACCGAAGTTAAACTAGCAGGTCTATAATTACTTGTGTCAGCCTTTGATCCTCCTTTGTGAATTGGGGTTACATTTGCACATCTCCAGTCTATGGGTACCTCCCCTGAGTCCAAAGAAGCTCTCAAAATTATGGCTAGGGGCCCGCTTACTTCCCTTTCTGCCTCCTTTAATACAACCGGATAGATCCCATCCACCCCGGGTACCTTTTTTATGTTTATCCTCAACAATTTCTCCTCCACTTTCCTCTCAGTTATTAGAAAATCATCTAGCTCACTGCCAATGTTTACTTCACCTACGACATTCTCCTTCCTGAATAACTCCTCATGTGTGAATGTAGATGTAAAATACTCGTTTAGATTGTTAGCCACCTGAGCAGGATCCTCAACTGTTGAACCATCAACATCCAGTGGACCAATCTGATTCATCCCTTTCCTTCTTGAGTTTCAATAGGTAAAGAACTCTTTTCTGTTTTTCTTTGCATCCTTTGCCAAGGATTTCTCATAATTCCCACACTGGGTGAAAAAAACTTGAGTTCGAATGCCACTGATGGCGTGAGAAATTTTTATGGTCCTTTTCAACGTGACTGAGTTAGTCTTAGGAGAGGGTAACATGGTTTTTTGTCCATCAAACAGAAAATTGACCACAGAATATACACAATTTACAAACAATATACCCGAAACAATATGACCTTAGTTGCTGATGCTCCTAACACCCTACAACATCAAAACTTATTTGGGGTGAAAAGCCAATTATCTCTCATCAAGACTCCTTTAACTTTATCAGAGTCGTATCAGAAGCTCAGAGAATTCTTTAGCATTAGCATTAGTTGAGGCATATGATGCAAGAAAGCAAGCTTATACAGCATCAGACGAAAAAAAAAAAAAAAAACACTTTCCATTTCAACCATCCAGTCACTCCAAATGTTTGTCTAGTTCAGCCTTAAATTTATTTATCAACTTCCACAACAACAGATGGAAGTTTGTTCCAGCAATCAACTACCCGCAGGCTAAAGGCAAATTTTATCTGTCGCCGCATTTATCTGTAGCCAAACCATAAAATTATGGAGAGAATAAGTAATAACTTGGAAATCCTAGTGGGGAAATTTTTGCCTATGTTGCATGGCAGCATAGTGATGTCGTCTGCTGTACCATTGAAGCAATATTGTTATATTGCCAGTATTTACTACTCGTTTGATTCTCCCTCTCCGTCTAATGTCTCCCTCAGGGGCGAGTCATCCCCAGGGTGAAAGGGACGCACTGCGCCCGGGCACCACATTCAAGAAACAACATTACCTGAAACTTATATACACATATGAAGAAAGTTGTAAAGGGTGGACGCCATATTTAAATTGGCACACGGGCGCCCCATACCCTAGGAACGCCCATGGTCTCCCTATACTATGCTAAAATGATTTCATTCCATTATATCAAAACTTTGGTGTGGATATAACGACTCTCAAAATATAGTCAATATCAGTCTGCAAGTTGTTTTAACCGTTTATTCAAAAATGCTTCCATATAGCATTAGCATTAGTAAAGGCATTTGATGCAAGAAAGCAAGCTTATGCAGCATCAGCCAAAAAAAAAAAAAAAAAAAACCCACTTCCACTTCACCCCTCTGTTCGTTCAAAATACCTGTCCAGCTGAGCCTTAAACTTATTTAGGCTATCAACCTCCACTACAAGGGATGGAAGGCTGTTCCACCAACCAACCACCCGCTGGCTAAAGGCAAATTTCCGCACGTCTATCCTACATCTGTCTTTCCTCAATTTGAATTTATGCCCTCTCAGGTGATTATTCTGAGCTAGAGGAAGAATCCCATCAGCATTAAGCATGCTCAAGCCATTCAAGGCTTTATACACCTCTATCAGATCACCTCGCTGGTGCCTATTCTCCAGACACTGTAATTTGCAAAACTTAAGCCTTTCTTCGTAAGAGCACCCCTTTGTTCCATTCACTAATCTTGTTGCCCTTCTCTGTACTCGTTCCAGCAGCTCTACATCCTTCTTGAAATGAGGCCTCCAGACCTGTATACAGTACTCTAGGTGTGGCCTGACCATTGCCTTATACAAGGGAATAATCACTTTCTTATCCCTGCTGGAAAAATTCCTGTATATCATTGACAATACTCCATGAGCTACTCTTGCAGCCCGTCTGCACTGCTCAGAGAACTTCATATCTGCCTGCACAACCACCCCCAAGTCCCTTTCATTCTCTACCACTGTCAGTGTAGTACCACAGAGTTGATACGTTGCTCTGGGGTTGCTGTTTCCTATGTGTAGTACTTTACATTTGTCAATGTTAAACTTCATTTGCCACCTCTCAGCCCATCTGCTCAACCTCTCCAGATCCTGTTGCAGCAGCATAGTGTCAGTAGTGTCCTTGACAACCCTACCAACCTTTGTATCGTCTGCAAACTTGGACATTAAGCTTGATATACCATCATCAATATCATTTATAAATACAGAAAACAATAATGGACCCAACACTGAGCCCTGAGGGACTCCACTAATATCATTAGTCCACGATGAGCAGTGTCCATTGATTACCACTCTCTGTCTTCTCCCCCTCAACCACCCCTTTATCCATAGCAGCAATTTGCCTCCAATGCCACACTGCTCCAATTTGTGTAGCAGTCTTCCATGTGCAACAGTATCAAAAGCCTTTCTAAGATCCAAGTATATAATATCAAAGCTATTCCTTGCATCCAGTTCTTTTGTGACTGCATCATAATATCCAATCAAATTGGTCAGGCAAGACTTCCCCTTAACAAAACCATGCTGCGTCCGAGCTATAACTGAAGTCTTGTCTAAATGATCCTGCAGTGCTTCTTTAACCAGTGCCTCCATTAATTTTCCTGGAACAGAAGTTAAAGCTCACAGGTCTATAATTACTTGTGTCAGCCTTTGATCCTCCTTTGTGAATTGGGGTCACATTTGCACATTTCCAGTCTATGGGTACCTCCCCTGAGTCCAAGGAAGCCCTCATAATTATGGCTAAGGGTTTGCTTACTTCCTTTGCTGCCTCCTTTAATATAACTGGATCGATCCCATCCACCCCAGGTGCCTTTCTTGTGTTTATCTTCAACAGTTTCTCCTCCACTTTACTCCCAGTTATTTCAAGATACTGTAGCTTACTGCTAGAGTTGAATACACCTCTGGCATTCCCCTCGCTGAATAACTCCTCATGTGTGAATGTCGATGCAAAATATTCATTTAGTTTGTTAGCTACCTGAGCAGGGTCATCAACAGTTGACCCATCAATATCAAGTGGACCAATCTGATTCATCCCCTTCCTTCTAGAGTTTACATAAGTAAAGAACTCTTTGCTGTTTTTCTTGCATCCCTTGCCAAGGATTTCTCGTAATCTGCCTTCGCCTGCCTAACCTCCTTTGTAACTTGGTTGCATATCAACTTGTATCTATCATAGGCTTCTGTGTCATGTGTTAATTTGTAAGTATCCCATGCATTTTTCTTCTCTGCCATATGCCTCATTAGTTCATCTGACATCCATTTTGGCCTAAACCTTGAACAATATTTCTTAGTTGGTATGTAAAGCCTAGTAGCTTCCAAGATTAATTCTTTGAATGCTTCCCATTTTGAATTTGCTGTTGGTAACATCATCAGTTGGTCCCACTGTATAGAATTTAAATACTGTCTCAGTCCATCGTAGTCGCCTTTACGGAAGCAATAACTCTTCCCTTTACCCCTAATGGTAGTTACCTCTTTGAGTAAATCCCACTTCAGCACACTGTGATCGCTGCCACCTAGTGGTTCATTTATCTGCAGATTCTTAATGCATGAAGAATCACTGCTGATAATCAAATCAAGAGTATTACTCCCTCTAGTTGCCTCCCGAACATGCTGATGTAGAAAACAATCATCCAATAAATCCACAAAAGCCCTGCTAGTGTGTGAGTGACTAGCCCCCAAATTCCAGTCAATATCTGGGAAATTAAAATCTCCCATTATAAGACTCTCTGATTTACTGGCCCACTCTATCTCCCTGTACAGTTTCTTATTATACTCATCAGAGTCATTAGGCCTATAGCATACTCCTACTCTCAATTTTGATCTCCCAATGCTTATGTCACACCAAACTGACTCAACACTGCACTGTCCAGCGATGTCGACTGGCTTCACTTCCTTGGTTTTTATGTGTTTCTTAACTAATAGCATAACCCCTCCCCCCTTCCTATCCTGTCTATACTTTCTGTAGACGTTGTACTCCCCAAATTCCAGTTCTGCATCCCTTATATTTGTGTGACACCACGTCTCTGATGTCCTAACAATATCTGCCTTTGATGTTTTGAGCAATACCTCAAATTCATCAAATTTATTTACTAAACTCCTAGCATTGGTGTACACGCAAGTATACCTGCACCTGTTTCTATTCTTAGCTACCCTAACACAACCCATGTGTTTACTTGTACCGCAATGGCTCCCAGCAGTCTCTGAAATATCATGCATCTTGTTTTTCAGGCTTCTGCTCATTCTAATAGAAGCAGTGCAAGAATCTCTTTCACCTCTGCCAGTGGCTACTGTCAATCTATTGGTCTTTGTCGTCCCCTAAGCTAGCAGTTTTCCGACCCACCTAACACTGCCTCGATAGCATCAGCAAATATTCTTGCACCCTTTCTATTTAAGTGTATCCCATCCCTGTAGAAGCAATCTCTCCTGTTAACAAGTACAGTCCAGGCTGAAAAAAATTCTACCCCTTGAGCCTTGCACAATCTTTCCAGGGCCGAATTGATCGACAAGGCTCTCATCATATACTCCCTCCTATCGTGTCTGGGCAGAATTGCAGACACTTTCAAATTCAACCCTAATTCTCGGCTTTTGTTCAACAGTGACCTGTACTTGTTAAGTAATTCTGCCGGTCTCCTACTCATATAAATGGACAACCATACAGAGACACTACTGTGCACACACTAACAGGAAATTACACTACTGGGCACACTGTGAACACTACTATGGGTACACTAACAGGAAACTCGGAAATGAGAGTATCCACGGGCTAGTCGAAGAATTTTCAACTTCAAGAAACGATAAATTTTTGAAGAATTTTCCGTTTTATTGATCTAATTGTCATATTAAATCATACTCTATAAGTAGCTTTATTGTTCTAGTCACGTTTGTTGTTTTTATTTTTAATTTAGCTAGAGATTTTGTATGTTATTGCTTAATATACGTGGAACCTTTCTGTCATTCGAAACTGCCGCCATTGTTATAGTTATAGAGTGAGTGGTAGGAGAATTAAAATTTTTTAAATTGTGGTCAAGTTCGAATCCCTTAAATTGGCATTAGTTGAATAATTTGCTACACATTATACCTGTACTTTCAAGCGTAACGGTATAGTGTAATATATATAATGCAAACTTGGTAGCATTATGTAACTGGTGTGTCAATAGGAACATTCGAATTTTAATTATATATAATTAATAACGTAAAATTCATAACATAACCGGTGTATAGTGTTATTACTGCGTTAGATCTATTTGTTTAGTGAAGTATTTTCCATTATATTGAAATTGAACGAAAATCATGCTTCAGGCCAGAGCAAAAAGCAAAGGGTTCAAGCTAGTGGAAGTGCTGTGGTTGTGGGAGAACTGAGGGGGGATAGAGTCCCTCCAATGGAAAATATCGTTCTCAGTGATGACGCAACATTTCATCTGCCTGTAAAGGTAAGAGACACATTGTGTCTCTTAATGGGGATCTGAAAATGCTTTCATGTAGTTATCCCTAACTTCCATGGATTATCTGCCATGGAGATGACACCATGGCAGATAATCCATGTAATTCCTGACTAGAAAGCTACATGAAGGGAAAGCTGCAAAGTTTATGATACTTTTCATCTACAGGGTGTCTCAAAAATATTGATACAAACGTTTAGGGGAGGTAGGTAACATCTAAAGGAATATGAATCGCATAGGAACCCATAACCGGAAACGTCACCGTAAGTCTGTAGACGGCGCTGTTCATCAGTTCGCGAGAGGGAAATTTTTTGGTTTGCTCATTCAAGCAGTAGTCGCCGCACAAAGAGCATGCATCGATATACGAACTGTGAGCTGGCAGACATGCACCTAGTGTATGGATTAGCAGAGGGCAATGGACGAGCCGCTCAACGAATTTATGGAGAACGCTTCCCAGACAGACATGTACCGGACCACCATTTGTTTGCGCGTGTGCATCAAAATTTGTGCGATTATGGGTCATTTAGAGGTAACAGGAGTAGTGCGGGCAGACCACGTTCGACCCGAACTCCCGCCATGGAAGAAAGTGTGTTGAATGCCGTCCAGAATAATCCTACTACCAACACACGTGCCATTGCCTCTACCTCAGGAGTGTCTCGTTGCAGTGTACAGCGTGTCTGGCACGACGATTCCTTACACTCCTTTCATCTCCAAAGGGTTCAGTTACTGCTCCTCCAAGATCATCCTGCATGTGTGGCTTTTGCGCAGTGGTTTCTCCAAGATAGTGTTCTGTGGGGGCTCTCAAATCTATCGTGTATGAATCGCCTGTGGAGACGGAAATGGATCTCGGGGCGAGACTCGTCTGCGCTGCTGCTACTGTCAAAGAAACTCCAGGTGTGATCGACCGTGTCCGCCAATCCATGCTGCGTCGGTGTCACGCATGCATCGCGTCTCATGGTTGCACCTTCGAGCATCTGTTGTAACATCATGAAATTCATCCATATCGTACTCCATTGTTAATATTATGTCAAATAAATGTTTGCCACTAATTACTGTCTTGTGTCATTTCTGCTTCTTGTGCCTCTGCTACTACTTTCCCGTGACGTTTCCGGTTATGGGTTCCTATGCGATTCACATTCCTTTAGATGTTACCTACCTCCCCTAAATGTTTGTACCAATATTTTTGAGACACCCTGTATATCTGTAATTTTAAACAATTGATCCTGTGATTCCAGATCACAGCAAAATTTTTCTGCGTATACTGTTTAGTTTATATATACATATTTGCATTGTAAATAGTTTATTTCCTTGTAATTACTATAAATGTTTTATTTTTAGGTATAATTTTCCTGCTGAAATCATTGGCCTTTCAACTATTTTCTTCAATGTGTTTTTCTTGTTGCATTACTATTAACTAAATGTTTTCTTCGTTATGCACAGAAATTAGTTTCCTGTTGTGTATACGTTTCTGAAATAAAAAATGGAGACAATTGCAAAGCTACCCCTAGTGAATAGCTTATCATCACGAGCTTGGGTTCTGGTGCAAGCTCAGGGTCCTCGTAAGTTGCACAACCTGCACCATAGAATGATACACCTCTATCCTTATTAAGCTCACTCAAGAGATAGTTGACAGAACTGGGATAAAGTATGACCAACGGCTATCAGAAAAGAACTTCACATAACATATTATCATAGTCCCGGAGCTGCTCTAAGCCAAAACTTTGTTCCAGCAATGCACGTCGCCGCCTATCCCGACGCAGAAAATAAAAGCATTGGACAGTGCAGTAGGATGTGATCTGCAGTGATCAATTACATTACACAGCCTAGGGATCATCTGGACGCATCTGGACGTTGCTGATAGAACACGTGTGGCTGCATATCTTCTTCCAGCTGAGGTACAGCATAAAATTGGAGCATATCTAGGTAATTTGCTGAGTTCACCAGTTTTTCGTGGTAAAAAATGGCCCAGTTAAGAAGAACTCTATTTGCTGTATACAATTCCCTTCACGGCTACAAGCCAGGGGTTTACATAAAAGAAATTACACAACATAATAAACAAAGATGAGAAAAAAAAAGAATAAAGCATTATGACTCCAGAAATGTTTGAACACTGGAGTGATGGATAGGTCCTCGGGAGCAGGTTCTAATGTTCTCTGACGTGGTACTGGGAAGGAAGTCGACCGAGTACTTTCTGCCTATATTTCTTATCGACTGCGAATTTGTAGAGGTTGCCGTCCAAGGAGTGTATGTCTTGCAGCATTTGCACGGGTATTTATTATTATTACTTTAGGGTTGCCCGTAATTGAATACATTAACCCGTATTTGTTTCTGTAAATTGCGTGTTATCTATGGTCTATTTGCCTGTTTTGCTGGACGAAAAAACCCCAGTTTCTGGGGAGAAAAACCTTACTATCTACGCCTGAGGCTGACTAATTCAGCCACGGAATGAAAAAAACCCATTAAAGTTCCTCGCGTTATCGACGGGATTCGAACTCGGGCCTTTTCCACCCGGTGTGGGGAGGACGGTGACGATACCACTGTGCTATCCGCGCAGACATTTGCATGGGTAGGAACCGATCAGATAACTTTAACTGGTTTGGAATGGCCTGAAGGATTAGATTAACTCTAATGCTTGAGATCCATCTGCAGTTAGCCAGAAATCTGGTACTGAAATAATGCCCACCATCATTTTGATGTCAAAGACGAGTCTTCTCTCGTGAATGATGGAAGGAAGACGTCTGATGTTGAGAGCTGCCGCCATCTGGGTGGTCCTTGGTGCAGGGGGAAGCCAAAATTTCCATATAATCCACTTCAGTAGCCAGAATTCCCCCGCGAAAATCCGTCTAAGATGGGTCGTAGCAGTTGAAGTCCAGACTTCGGCGCCATAGAGTATGACCAGATAATCAAATGTCTTAATATATCTGCACCCAACAGCCTGGTCATGGACGTGCATAAGTTGTTTAGTCATCCAGCGGAGTCGACAGAAATTTATTTGTAAGTGGTCTAAGTGCGGTAGAAAGGAGACCTTTTGATCAAAAATAATACCGAGATCTGTATGTTGTTGGACGGCAGAAACCGTGGATCCTCTTAAAATGGGTTGCACTATTGTTGGGTTCCGTTTGAGAGAGAAAGTCAACTGTTTTTACTTCTCAGGATTGATGTGAAGTCCGAAATCGGAGAGGAAGGCTTTAAGGTTCCGGATTTTTTGAAGGATTAAGGCAATGATGTATTCAGCAGTGTCTCCAGGGCTGATGGGTGTAAACAGTTTAAGTCATCGGCAAAGGTGATGATATCAGTTCGGCCCGTCACGAACGGCACGAGAACAGCTGAAAACAAGATTCCGGACAGGACCCTGCCTTGTGGGACTCCTGCTGTAATAGTCCTGGTGTAGCGCAGATTGCCATCGCGAACAATAATGGCCCTGTTCTCAAGCATTGTCTGAATAAACCAGAGCACGTCTCCACCAATGAGATAATGCTCACGTAGTAGCCTTGCCAACGCGTGAACGGATACGGAATCAAATGCTGCCTGGACGTCGTATACGTAATGGTGATTTCCGAACGGTGCTCAAATGCCTCGAGGATCTTGGTAGTGGTTTTTACTTGGCTGAAGGGCAGTGAGCACCACACGTTTACCTTGGGACTATCACGCACAGTTGTATCGTCACTATTCTCTCCACACCGGGTGGAAAAGGCCCGGGTACGCGAGGAACTTTTTTTCACTCTGCAGCTGAGTTAGTCGATCTCAAGTGTAGCTAGCAAGGTTTTTTACCCAGAAACTGGGTTTTTTCGTCCAGAAAAACAAGCAAATCGACCAGAGAACACAGACACATTACATAAATGGTTATACAAAAGAAATTTTGGGTGACTAATAAAAAATAATTTGAATAAAAATAAAAGAATACGTTACCTACGTTGTGATAGCACGTCGGGGAAGTCCCATACTTGTACCAGCAGGACAACGCTTCATGTCATTCTGCTCGAGTTTGAGGAGATGAGCGTCGAAAAGGTAGACTGACCAGCCAGAGTATTGACCTCAATCCTGTAGAGGGCCTCTGGTATGAATTGGATCGTCCGGTACGTGTGAGGAGAGAGTGTGTGCACAAAAAAAGAGAGTTGGATTGGTTGCTGCTTTTAATGCTGATGGAGAAAAAATATTGGACATTTACAAAAAACTGGTGAAGTGTGTTCTATGGAGACTATAGGCTGTCATAAAGGCTAAAGGTTTCAGCACACATTATCATTATTAGTTTTCCTGTAAATAGAGGTTGTTTGTAAATGTGAAGGTGTCCGGATATTAATGGTAGGGCAGTGTATATGCAATAAAAACCGGAGCGTAGTTTTGGAAATCACTCGCATTAAAAAAAATCAAGAATAAACGTGATTGCGCATTATTATTATTTTACTCTTTAGCTTACGAGTAACATTTTTTTTTTTCGTTAATTTTAATTTTTTGATAATTGAGTGACTGAAAAAAAAACATTTTCAATATTTACACGGTATACTTTTTCCACTGAACAGTTAAATGACTGAGTTATATACGACCATACTTCACCAATTCTACCTTAATCAATAATGCAGATAAAAAGGTCAAAACCATACTGAAAGAATATTAAAATTCACATTTATAATACACTAAGATGACAGAAAGAGAACGTTTTCTTTTTGTCAGAGCCCATTTACTCCAGTTTAAATTCACATCATTTATTTCATCGTACAATTTTCGCAAGCATTTTCGTTATTTAATTTGAGAATAGCTCCAAAATATTACAGGTTGCATTTTTGTTGTTTTTTAAAATTTCTCAGAAATAATCTATAGAGATTCTTCTGACGAATGATTGTGTTTATTTCAAAAAAATGACTCCATAATTGATTTGGCACCCTACTCGCATTTATTAACTTTCCTCAACAAATCAACCACTATGGAAAAAGGCTGTATTTATCATCGCACCATGTAAAATCCATTTTGAAATAATTTTCTTATTGCCAAAACGGATTTTTGTTTCTTTTCAGCAGCTACTACCAGTTGATAAAGAAGAGCAAATGCTATTAGATTGGCGAAGTCCTTTTCATTGATTTCTGTTCTATCTGTCCGTTCTGTATTTTCACAGTTAAACACGTTTTCTCCTTCTTATCAGACATTTCTCCATTTTTCGAGTTTGAGCATTTTTTTATGAAAATTTTTTCGTGAAAAGAATTTCCTTTAAATCGAAACTAAATATAAACACTGTGAATTGATGTAAAACCTTGTTAGTTCAAGTGGCTATGTAGAGTCAATTGGTGTTGGCAATTTAATTGATTAATTAAATGAAGGAAACTACTTTTTAAACGTAAAAGAATCTAAACACGCACCCGCACACACACACACACACACAGTTTACTGTACATACACGCAGTAGAATTCATACGAATAGTCCTTATGAAAATTTCCTTCGAGCAGTGTGTTGTGGAAGGTTGGAATAAGCTGTCTGCAAGGGTGCCAAGGCGAAGAATTTTGCGAAATTCAAGGAAGAATTAGATACGCACTTTTTTACGATGGGAAATATATGAGAGTTTTTTTTTTTGGTGGGGGAAGAGAAGACGTAGAATAAGTCCGCTTCCTTGCATCATTAGGCAATTTTAATACTAAAATTAATTGAGCCAAACACTCCCCTCTTTAGCCTCGAGTTTCGTTTTAGTTTTAGTATTAATGAGGCCAAATGATGCAAATAAGCAGGCTTTTTCTGCATCAGTAAAAAAAAAAAATAATAATAATAAACTCAAATAAATAAAGAAAGCCCTCGTGGGTAGCACAGGTAGTAGAATCGTCGCCCTCCTCAAACAAGGTGGAAAAGACCTGAGTTCGAGTCCCGTCAATGAGAGGGGAATTTTTGGGTCCTTTTCCATAACGTGGCTGAGTTAGTCGGTCACAGGCGAGGGTAGCATGGTTTTTTTTTTCTCCCGGAAATAAGGGTTATTCGTCCACCAAACAGAAAATCGACCACAGACTACGCAATTTACAGACAGTATACATGGAGCAAGATGGCCTTAGTCGCTGATGCTCCCAAAACCCTACTATAACAACAACAAATAAACAATATAAAATAAAATAATTAAACAAAACAGAATATTCAAATTATTCCATACTATTTCCATTCAATTCTGCTTTGAACTTAGCCGGTCTCACCGTCTTTGCTACGTTGGGAGGCAAATTAATCCAGTTTGTCAACCAGCTACCCATAAGACAACTTTATGAGATCCAATCTCTTATTCCCTGAGATTTTATATTTGTGTCCCCTGATTTTTGTCTCACTTATGAGGGAGAAGAAATCTATGTGCATTTCACTCAACTCCTTCAGCGCTTTATACACCTCAGTCAGATTTCCCCTTAGATATCTGGTTGTCAAACTGCAGTTCACATATAGTAAGCCGTTTTTCATACAAATATAACAGATTATTATTATTATTATTATTATCAATTTATTTCTCTGTTGAAGAGACACCCCTGGGACAGTCATTGGCTAGAAGGGCGAGAGTTACATTCTAAGGTGTAAAGCAGACCTATGAGCAAAAGGTTACAAAGTCCATGGGGACGTTCACCCTGAAAGGCTGAACACAGAATTTTGGAACATATGAGTAATTATGATTTTATAATAAAATATTTAAATTTTTGGCATCTTTGAACATCATAGAATATTTAAAATTTTAACATCTTGGGTTGGCATCTAGAATACCGAGAATATATAGTTAAAAGGATCAAAATTAAATGCAGTTTTTGAGCCGAGTGGCTGTGTACTACAGTTACAGGAAACGATAGGAGTCAGCAGAGACTTGCGATCTGTAGGCTTTTTCGTTACAGAGCTTTTCCGGTTCAATTCTTAGTTGATTGAAGAGTTCGATTGTGTTTGCTGGAAAAAGAGCGACTTAGGCTGTCCAGCTTTTTTTAAGTTGCTTTGAAGAGGATGTCTTGTTTCAGCAATCCTGGTGGTTTCTCGACGAGAGTGAAACAAGCAGTCAATAGTGGGAGCGTCAACTCTTCCTTTAGCAGTTAGGCTAATGCGAAAATGTTTCTTATGTTAATTGTCTGTTTCCAGGGAGGAATGCTGAGATTGGAAAGTAGGATGGCTCTAGAGATAGTAAATGGGTGATTCGAGATCCTGTTCAGCCATCTCAAGAGCCAGTATTCAATACTTAGGAAGGCAGTGGGATGGGAAGTATACATTTCAAGATATACTTTTTAACAAGATCTCGGTTTCTAATGTCAATTAACTCCTGTTTGGCAGCCCAGAGCGCTGCATGTGTTTTAGCTTTGATGTAATCAAAGTGCTCGGAGAATGTTAGTCCCTCATCCCATTTTAGGCCAAGGTCTACGTGCTTCTTTGGAACTTCGCATCCGCTTACCAGCATAGAGTTATTGTTCCTGCTCTTTTTCTTTGTAATTGCCATCCGGGCAGATCTGCTTGGGTTTAAACGTAGTCCAATACAGTCGAGGTAATGCTCCAGTTCATTTATTGTGTTATTGGCTTGTTAATTTGTTTGCTTAACTTATTGTAGATCTTTAGATTTGACGAAGAATTTCAGGTCATCAGCATATGCAATAAAGTTGTCTTTATGGGATGCAAAAAATGGTTCCAGAGCTGCAGCAAATAACAGTGAGGAGAGAACGCCTCCCTGCGAAATGGAGTGATGGGCAATAAAATCGTCATTACAGATTATGAGGCGTCTTTCCTTCAGAATGTTACATAAAATCTTCAGGAGATTGCCTTGTATTTTGAAGTAGAATGATAAAATTTGTTCCAGAGCCGTTATCGAGATATTGTCAAAAGCTGCGGATATGTCTAGGAAGATAATATCGAGCTGTTCCTTATTGTTGAGAGCTTTCTGCATACGGAAAAGGGTATCAGGAGATTTGTGATGTTTGATCTTCCAGATAAGACGGTAGGTGCAGAGGACGATGCCCGAAGCAGTGTTGGGTGAGAGCTGAGAGAAGGGTCTTCTCAAAAATTTTTAAGATGGTGCAACTTATGGCTATGGATCTAATCTATAGTCTTTGGCATTTTTTGGTTTCTTTATTTTGGGAATGAGCCTGACTATGTAGCTGTTCCATATACAGGGGAGAGTACCTTTTTGAATGATTTGATTGAAAATATGATGCAACACCTCAATAATGCAAGGGCTGTTGATTTTTGACACGAAAAGAGGGAAGTTATCAGGACCAACAGTTGCTTTATTAGGAAGTTCATTTATGGCTTTCATGAGGCTTTCTTTGGTAATTGTGATGATTGTTAGAGGTGTCTTTTTTTTTACGATTCGGTGAAGGAGGTCAGTTATTCTCTTCCTGTTTTCTTCGGTTGCTAATTGGTTGGGCGTGGGAGGTTGTCCAAATGTCTTCTCGGACCATTCGGTAAAGATCTCGGCAGTCATAAGACCCTTTTTTCTGTTATCACCAACGATCCTTTTTCCTTGTTTGAGCTTTGATAGTACAGCTGCGTAATGTGCTTGTCTTTTCAGCTTTATAAAGTGAGCACTCTCTTTTTTGTACGGAATGTAGTCATTAGGATATCTTCAGCCACTTCCTGTAAAGTCTTTGCTTTTTTCTAAAGACACCTTTTATCTGTGGATTAAACCAGTTTTTGGATTTTCCAGTTATCCTTATGACCTTCGATGCTCCTTTATAGGCAATTTTTGTGAACTTTAGGGCCAATAGCCGGACAGCTTCCTCTGCCGGCTTCGTGCTTAGTTCTTGCCATTTGTATTCTCGAAGTTCTTTGAGAATGATGTTTGGCTTGATGTATTTTAATGTTGCTCTGTACGTCAATTAATAAAATAAATTTATTTATCTGTTTATTTACACATTTCTCACTCACAGCAAGAACAGGTCCTAAACTCTGGTGACAAAGCCGAGAATGACAGAGCATATTACATCAAAATTTATACAAAATTAGCATTAGTGAAACAGAGTAAAAAGGGATTTGGCATAGTAGGTCCCACGTTCAAGCAACTTTGACCTTAAAAAGTAATTTCTTATATATATATATGAGTTGAGCTTATTATCAATGTAGCGATTATTTTTTAGCTGAAGGAAACGGAACAGGATTATCAAGTTAATGTTTAGTACGAGGGGCAGGCACCGTGAAGTAAGTGTTATGACAAGAATTCAGGCAGGGCAGAGTAAAAGGTATTGTCCATTTTGCGGGGAAGCAAATGATGCCACGATAATCAAAAATGCGAAGTAAAAAGGCTGCTTGTAGAGAAGAATTACAAGTTTGTCACTCTTGCAAGTCGAGGAAGGACATTTAAATTGAGAAGTCTTAAAATCTGAGATATTATGATAATACTATTATTATAATATAATTATATGATATTATAATATCATATTATTATAATTTATATCATATCATATCGTTTATTATAATATGAAGCCTATGGCAGATATAAGCTAGTCTGTAATCATGTGTAACAAAGGAGGTTAGGCAGGCGAAGGCAGATTACGAGAAATCTTTAGCAAAGGATGCTAAGAAAAACAGCAAGGATTTCTTTACTTATATAAACTCTAAAAGGAAGGGGATGAATCTGATTGGTCCACTTGATATGGATGGCTCGACTGTTGATGATCCTGCTCAGATAGCAAACAAAGTGAATGAGTATTTTCCATCTACATTCACACATGAGGAGTTATTAAAGTTTGAAAATGGCAGAAGGTTATCAAATTGTAGCAGGGTGCTTAATGATTTTGTAATAACTGAGAGCAAAGTGGAGGAGAAATTGTTGAAGTTAATCATAAGAAAGGCACCTGGGGTGGATGGGATCTATCCAGTTATATTAGTAAAGGAGGAGGCGGCAAAGCAACTAAGCAAACCCTTAGCCATAATTATGAGAGCATCCTTGGACTCAGGGGAGGTCCCCACGGACTGCATATGTTCAAATGTATCCCCAATTCACAAAGGGGGATCGAAGGGTGACACAAGTAATTACAGACCAGTTAGTTTAACTTCTGTTCCGGTAAAATAATGGAGTCACTGGTTAAAGATGCTTTGCAGAATCATCTAGACAAGACTGCAGAAATAATTCAGACACAGCATGGGTTTGTTAAGGGAAAGTCTTGTCTGACAAATTTGATAGGATATTATGATGTGGTTACAAAGGAACTGGATGCAAAAAATAATTTTGATATCATATATTTGGATTTCAGGAAAGCTTTTTACACTGTTGCGCATGGAAGACTATTGTACAAATTAGAGCAGAATGGTATTAAGGGTAAGTTGTTACAATGGATAAAAGGATGGTTGAGTGGGAGAAGACAGAGGGTGGTAATTAATGGGTGCTGCTCTTCGTGGACAAATGTTATTAGTGGAGTCCCACAGAGTTCGGTGTTGGGTCCTCTGTTGTTTTGTATATTTATCAATGATATTGATGAAGGTATATCAGGCTTAGTGTCGAAGTTTGCAGATGATACAAAGGTTGGCAGGGTTGTTAATGACAGTAATCGCAGTGTGCTACTGCAACAGGATCTATATAATTTTTGCAGATGGGCTAAGAAGTGACAATTGAAGTTTAACCTTGACAAATGCAAAGTACTGCATATGAGTAGAAGTATCCCCAGAGAAACGTACCAACTGTGTGGTACTACACTTAAGGTGGTAGAAAATGAAAAAGACCTGGGAGTAATTGTGCAGTCAGATATGAAGTTTTCTGAGCAATGCAGACAGGCTGCCAGGGCAGGTCATGTGGTTTTTTTTCAATTATTTATAGGAATTTTGCTTTTTTTTTTTTTGCTTATTTTAATTTGTACTTTTCACCTTTAAATGATTGACCATCATTTTTGAAACACCCTGTATAACAAAAACAAGTCCATCGGTACAATGTAGTGATACCGATTTCAGTTCTGAACCTCATACAGGTACACCACACCCTACTTGGTCTAGTAACCGGAATCTTCTCTTAAAAACATTTTGTACATAACAAAAAAGCTTAACATTATGACGATTTACAAATAAAATTGTTAAATTATCTCTATCGGGGTACAGAACCTTCTCTCAAGCTCACTTCACAGGTCGACATAATATGGACAGTGAAGAATGAAATGAATGCCAGTTTCCATCTCCCCGCAAAAACAAAAGCCAGAAGGGACCAAGCTGAATTGCTTTAGCCTAGATATTAGGCCGTGCCCCTCAGCAGGGAACAGGCATACAAACTGAATTGCAACTGGGGTCTAATCCTGTAATTCATAGTAGATTCGGACAGGAATAAAAAAAACGTTTCTCTGCCTTTCTCCGAGCCGTTTCAACGATCTTGCCATACATTTACAAGCTCATCATAGATTCTTCTCCGCACTACAGCAACCCGTCGCCTCACTAACCCCCTCCCACCTTCTGAGTAGGGCCGAACACCTAACGTCTCCACGAGGAGTCCATAGCCTGAAGCAATTCATAAGTCCAGCACGAACGATCAACAGGTCAGCAGGCAATTTGCCGGACAAAACCTGAATAGCATCTATAGATACGGGGCGAATAAATACCCAGAAGGGCGAATCTCTGGACCGAAAGAAGATGTTTCTTTATTATTGAATGTTCAGCCTTCATAAACCAAGCTCCAGAGGCATAAGTGATTATGGAGACAAAAACACTTACATATAATAAATTTAAAGGCCGGCCTTTAATTCCCCATTTACTCTAGTAATTCTCCGGAGCTTGGAATACAATAATTTAATTTTCTGTTTCGAGTATTTGACATGTTGTGTAAAAAACAAACGCTCCTCCAGGTACAAACCCAAATACCTGACATATGTACTATGGAACTAGCCTTTTCTTCAATTGTTTTCCGAGAATCACCTGCAACAATTAAAACTAAGTTGTCTGCATAGGAGATGGCACAAGAGTCACCCATACGCGCTCCAAACACTGATCCAAAACCATGTTCCACATATAAGGCCCGAAGATTAACCCCTGGGCACACTTGCACTCCAAAATACAGAACTCCCCTTCAAAACGGGACCGAACCATGACCCTGCGATCAGAAAAGTAATCCCTAAAGATGTTAAAGAGATCTCCAGTACAGAGGCCACAGGGGTTCTAGCCGTGCCTAGGACCACAGGGCATCGAACGCACCCCTGAAGTCCACAAACAAATCGAGCACATATCGCCGCGACTCTTCCTGAACAGTTGTAATTAATTTTCTGATTGCATCCTCAGTAGAATTACCCGTTTAAAATCCATATTATTCTGAAGACGGCAAGCTCAAGGATCATATCTTGTCTGATATCTTATGATGATCAGCCTCTCGTAAACTTTGCCCAAAATTGGCGAAAGAGCAATCGGGCGATATGATGTCGGTTCATTCAGTAGTCTCTCCGAATTCTTTTTAAGGATTACTTTCAAAACAGCAATTTTCACGATCTTACGAAAAATGCATGCCTTAAGACACGCATTATATAAGTCCAACAAGATCAGAGGAAACTTCATGTGAAAGCGCTTGATAACACAAGTCTCCAGGAAATCAATCCTCGGAGCCTTTTCACCTTTAACTAAATTCATGGCTGCATTAAGTTCCACAACTGGCTGTTATTGCCCCCATGATTTCCCTACTGACTAATCCCTATTTTTCTTTACCGACTAATCGGTCGATAGTTACCCACTTCACACTTAGAGTCACCTTCATGAATTGACTACACTGGAACTTCTCTAATCCAAGAGAATAACTTTTGAGTCTAGTGACGAGCTCATAATTAATCTCAATGGCTCAATTCACTGTCTTCTAATGTTTCACACATGCACTTTGGAAAAACTCATTTGCTTCTCCAATCCCACAACTGTCACAATAAAACTGCCGTATGTTATCTGTAATTAGTACATAGTAGTCATAATTAGACTACTATAACTAGTCATAGTCATAAAAGACTACTATAACTAGTCATAGTCATAAAGACTATGACTAGTCGTAGTCTTTTAATTTACCTCATATACCTCTTATTTATAAACCCTCGTGGGTAATACAGTTAGTATAATAACCGTCTTCCCAACACCGGCTGGAAGAGACCTCAGTTCAAATCTCTTAAAGGAATTTTTGATAGGCCTTTTTCATAACGTGGCTGAGTTAATGGGTGTCAAACGAGGGTATCACGGTTTTTCATCCCAGAAACTCTGATTTTTGTCTAGCAAAGACCAACTCGACCATAAAACATACGCAAATTACAAACATATTATATATGGCACAATGTGGCTTCACTTGTTGATGCGCCTAAAACCCTACAACAATCAACCTCTTATTTGCAGCAACCTCTTCTTGAAATTAGACTGAAATAAAAACGAAACTTAGGTGCACAAGAGTTCACAGAAAATTTAATTAAAGACTGAATTTATTCACAGGAAATCTCGTAGAAAACTCAACAGTCTCCTTCCATTTACATGTTTGTTAAACTTCATTAAGTACCATAAAACGTTTTGCTGTTCTTCAATACATTGCCCACACAGATGGTTTTGGTTGAACCGTTCTAAATTCGACAAATAACCAATAATTACCAAGAGTAGAACAAACAAGCGACCAAAGCGTAAAATGTCTTTAGAATTGTTAGAAAATAAAAGTCGCCCTTCCCCCTTTCTACAGAAATGTTTTAATTGATTTAAGGTCTAGAATACTTGTTTAAATCTTTCTGAGGTCCCATTTTCTGTTTCGATAGAACACGTGCAGCCTCGTGTTAATTAATTGTAGCCGTGTAGAAGAGAGAACGGTTCGTAATAGTCTTTAAACGAGAACTTATCCTTCGTGGGTTATTTCCATTAAGAACTAAATCCAATTAATAATACAAAGTACTCCACGATAAACTAATTTATTATATACGCATAACGTTCCAGAACCTATATCAGCTCTCTGAACATATGCAAGATACTAAATCTAGTTACAAGGAATCTTCACTAAATATCGTTCGATGGGACGATGCCATTAGAAAGCCTGGAACCCAGCGGTAATTATTTTTACTGCAGAGAGTGTGTGTGCAGCTTATGATATGATACTCGGTGATCAGTCATAGATTACATTTGATTACAAAAAATAAGTGACCCATAAATTTTGAATATCTCTGTACAATTTTTTTTCCTTGAATTTCCTTATATATGTAACCACTTTAATTTTTCTTTTTTACTGAATCTCTTTCGCCACCTACAGTTTAAGATTACTATTCTTGAATCTTATTTGGCATGTGTGTTCCACTATTTTGGATTTAAAAGCGAGAAAGGCTTGAAAGATGGGAAGAGTATGATAATGCGTATGCGTATGTTTTATGGTCGAGTTGGTCTTTGCTAGACAAAAATCAGAGTTTCTGGGATGCAAAGCCATTAGAAAGAGACTCAGAGAGGACATAAGAAGATTTAACACAAGAAAAGTAGAACAAGCATTAAGGGAAAACAAAGGATTTAAATCAGCAGCCATGAGCAGTAATACAGAAAGACAAATGATACTGAAACTGAAGAATAGCGATGGTGTACTTATAAACAGCAGAGAAGGCATAATTCAAATAGCAGAAGACTACTATAGAGGATTATACAAGGACCAGGGGAATGATGCCAGCAGTGGGGAAGATGGATTGCAAAGTAGTAACACATACGACATACCCAACATTCTTCCTGATGAGGTAGAACATGCATTGAAGAAAATGAAGAATCAGAAAGCCCCGGGGGAAGATGAAGTTACTGTAGAGTTGTTAAAATTGGGAGGAAGAGACATAACACAAAAACTGGCAAGGCTCTTCACAAAGTGCATTAGAAAAGGTGTGACGCCTAAGCAGTGGAATAATGCAATCATAGTTTTGCTGCATAAGAAAGGAGATAAATCAGAAATTGGAAATTATAGACCAATTAGCTTGTTATCCCACATCTACAAGTTGTTCACAAGGGTCATTACTAACAGATTAGAAAGAATACTGGATGAGAATCAACCGAAAGAGCAAGCTGGCTTTAGGACAGGATTCTCAACTATGGATCACCTTCATGTAATATCACAGCTAATGGAGAAAGCAAATGAATATAAAACACCATTATGCCTGGCATTTGTGGATTATGAAAAGGCATTTGACTCCATACAGCATAAGGCAATGTTTCGGGCACTGGAAAGACAAGGCATTGATACCCCATATATTATGATTTTGAAGAAAATATACGAGAGTGCTACCTCCTTTATTAGACTAGACAAAGACAGTAGCAAATTTAAAATTGAGAAAGGAGTTCGACAAGGAGACACAATATCTCCGAAGCTGTTTACTGCTGCCCTTGAGGAAGCTTTCAGAAGATTAGACTGGTCGCAGAAAGGAGTCAATGTGAACGGAGAGTACCTAAACCATTTGCGATTTGCAGATGACATTGTGGTCATAAGCCATGATCCCAAAGAATTAGAGGAAAATCTTAATCAGTTATGCACAGCTAGTAAGGATTTTGGACTAAAGATGAATATGGCTAAAACAAAAGTAATGATGAACAAGTATGCGACAGAAAGGGAAATAATGATTGAAGGAGCAGTAATTGAAAAGGTGGAGTCATATACTTATCTGGGACAAGTTATTAGCTGTAATAATGATAAATGGCTGGAAGTCAAGAGAAGAATAAATTTTGGATGGATAGCATTCAGGAAATATAGTCACATACTGAAGAGCAATATCCCAGTTTGTCTGAAACGTAAAATAATGAATCAATGTATACTCCCCACCATGACTTATGGAAGTGAAACTTGGGCACTCACCAAAAGAATGGAAGAGAAGCTGAGAACCACACAGCGAAGAATGGAACGAATCATATTGGGAATAAGACTGTTAGATAAGAAGAGAAACACATGGATTAGGCAACAAACTCAAGTAAAGGACATTCTTATCAAAACTAAAGAACTAAAATGGTCTTGGGCAGGACACATAGCTCGAAGACATGATGACAGATGGACTAAGAAAATAACAGAATGGTATCCAAGAGGAGCTAGAAGAAAACCTGGAAGACAAAGGCGGAGATGGATAGATGAAATTCATGAGTTTGTGGGTAGTAAATGGATGTCCAGTGCTCAAAACAGAAGCAACTGGAAAGTTGCTGGAGAGGCCTTCATCCTGCAGTGGATTGAAAATGGCTGATGATGATGATGATGATGATAAGAATGGATATAAGTTGTATAGAAAAGTTTTTTCTTTTGCCATACGCAAAAGAAAAAAAAAACCGTCTGTTTTTTTTTTATTCTCACCTGATGAGTAGCTTGTCTTTCAACCTTTCAAGAAGCTCAATGTTTTTAATTAGATGAGTTCAAACCTGGAAGCCATATATGAGACGGTACTCCGCCTCATTTTAGTCATGTCGCTAGAAACCTTTTTGGATGAACGGTTCCCTAATAAATGGATAGGTCGTGCAAGACCCATTGCCTGGCCTGCGTTCTCCTCGGACCTGAATCCATTTGATTTTTACTTGTGAGGGAATCTGAAAGCCATTGTTTATTCTAAATTTATTCCACATCATTTGATAACATTTAAATGCTCCGTCAACGTTTGGAACAAGGCTGCTAGCAAATCCGACAGACACCTGTTATCTTTGAGCTGGTGAGGAGGTCTATGATGTAGGCGTTTGCAGGCTTGTATTCAGGAGCACGGTTGTAAATTTTAGCATTTCCTGTAAACGTGAACAAATAGTTGCTGGAACATAAAATGGCTGTAACTCGGAAACAAGGCAAAATCAGACTTATGTTTAAATGAACTTTTTTAAATTGTTTTTTTAGGCCCTAAATCCAGCCCTGAAGTGGATCTCACGTGTTATGGTACAACCTGCATGTATGACCACCTTTTTTATACTTAACCGTGGTTCATCAGATGGAATCCCTAACTGTACAATCTCTTCGGGACAATCTGGACTGGATAACATAACTTGGACTACCCGGACCAGATAACCTAACCTGGATTAATCAGACTAGATTTCAAACATAAAAGATCTCTTGAGAGGATCTCATTGATATGTATCCTTTTTGCATTCTCTTTCCTACTTTATATTTATTTATTTATTTATTTTATTGTTTTTTATTTATTTTGTTTTGCTGCCATTTCAAGGCAGGAGCTTTTGCTTCCCCTCCTTTTTGCGTTGGTACCATTGGCTCCCGATGGTACGGTTTTTTGGGGTCTGTAGATCACTAACTCCTATAAATGCGGGATTCAGTCTCATCTTATACTGAAATAAGACAGTACAAGAATTAAAGGCCCGCAACTCCTGGTGTGGACAGGTATGTGGAAGCAGCTTTCTTAGTGATGGCTGTTCCCTGATGGCCAGAAACAACACGTACAACATACACTTTATACAACTATTGCACTCGCACGCTTCTGGCCCTTTTACAAAGGTTGTATTACCACAGAGAACCACGGCGGAGGTAAAATAACATTCAAGAGCAGCGCTATACAAGATGTACATGTCCACACATCCACACGTGTTTTCGTGGGAAATCACGGATTCGCAGAGACTTGTGGCTCATTGTTTGAATTCCCAGCCTAATTTAACGGTGTTGTCGACCATACGTGTCCATCCATGCTCATAGTTTATAGATCTGGTAACGGTAATTTCCCGCAGAACAGTGTGTTGTGTCACAAGGCGGGGTAATAGTTTCAGAGGCTGAGGATTATTTTACCATACTTCATTGGCCTACTCAGGCAACGCATCTAAACCCGAATGATTATCAGTGGGACAAGATGGAATGAGCTATTCGTGACAGGAGATCCAACGGCATTCAATCTGAAGATATTGTGGTATGCATTCTTGGGTACTATAGAACGTGGAAATTAGAGCACAAAAGCGATCCTGGTGAAGTTGTTTGCCCAGGGACTCCGTGCTGGCTCTCAACGCCCCCCCTCACCACATACAGTCGCCGAAGTTGCTCAAACGTTACGAAAAAGTGCTGAACTATAAAGCAGAAAACATTAAATGTTTTAATATACGAGTAGTAGTGGTAGTAGTAATAGCAGCATCGGCGAATAAGGCCCAATTTCTCGGTAGATATATATTGTCTGTAAATTGCGTGTTCTATGGTCGATTTTCTGTTTTCTGGACGAATAACCCTTGTTTCGGGGAGGAAAACTATGCTACCCACATCTGAGACCGACTAACTCAGCCACGTTGTGAAAAAGGCCCATAAGAATTTCTGACGTCATCAACGGGACTGGAACTCAGGTGTTTTTCCCCCAGTGAGGGGACGACGGCGATTCTACCAACTGTGGTACCCACGAGGGCAAATATTTTAATACTTTACTGCACTTATTGTGTGGAGTAAAAGAACTTGAAGTTTTGTCATGTCGTACAGTCTGCGCGGGTAGCACAGTTGTATCGGCATCGTCCTCTCTACACCAGGTGGAAAAGGACCGGGTTCGAATCCCGTCGATGACGCAAGGAACTTTAATCGACTTTTTTCACTCCATGGCTGAGTTAGTCGGTTTCAGGCGTAGATAGCAACGTCCCCCCCCCGCAACTCGGGTTTTTCGTCCAGAAAAACAGGCAAATCGACCAAAGAACACACGCATTTCACGAACATAATACACAATGCACAGCAGATGAATTTAATTATTCGGGTGGCCTAAAAATAATAGTTTGGTTTTTTTTTGTCATGTCGTACAGGGCAGTGAGAACTAATTCTGACTAAAAGTTATTCAGTGTGAAGTGATCTTGTGTACTTTCGTTGGAAGCTCAGATGACTCGCTGCTGATGTCTGACACGCGCCACAGGCTGATGGAAAGTAATGAGGTGGAAAGTCCTTCCCCTGGCACTCTGTCTTTTATGAGAATAATTTAACTGATGCTAAATACCATCAGATTGAGGCAGTTACGCCACCAGCTGTCCAACGGACGCTATCTGTTATTTCCGTAGTCATTTAAATAGCTCGCATCAAGTCTAAAGAGAGTAAAAAAGAGAAGAAAGGAAGGAGGGCAGTTCCCTTCTTTATTACTCTCTTTACACTTGATATCGGAGCCCGAAGAGGTTCGCAAATATCGATGAATTTTGGGGAAGATTATTGTTGCTGTTGTTGTTGGGTTTTAGGTACATCGGTGACTTAGACCATATTGTTTACTGGACAAAAAATATTATCAGGCTTTGGAACTTATTTCATAGTAATTGTACTACACTTATGAAACAATAAACTATGATTTTGTCAGTTTATCTTATGGAGTTAAACGTCTTTGTAACTTTAAAGTTAAGTGTCTACCCACGCCACGCCTTTAACACAAAATATACTAAAAGTTTTGTTTTAGTAGAAACAGCAGGTGTAAAATAAAATTTTTTCACATTTGAGAAGTTATCAATAAAACGTAGTGATGGGCATAATCGAATGATTAACAATCGGGAGATTTCAATAATCGAATGATTCGTAGTTAGTAACTACCAATCATTCGAACAATATAATCGAATATAATAATTGAATGATTCGGTCAAATAAAATAATCGTCATAATCGAGTGGTTTTTCCATAATAGAACGAAATAATTGTCATAATCGAATGATTTTTCCATAATCTAATGAATCATTCAAAAAAAAAAAAACATTTAGTAAGTAAATAATCCATTAGAAAAAAAATTAAGCACTGGTATATTTTAAACAAAATTTAAAAAAAAAGAAAAAAAGAAAAATTTTAGATCCATCAGACAGCGCCACCCTTTCTTTAACTACTGAGTTAATTATTCTCGCTTCCTTTGTCCAAATCGCACCGTACGCTTCTGATTGCTAGGTTGGCAAGAGTCAAGAGGAAAAAGTGGGCAACGGCAATTCCTTATACCTGCTTGTAGAATTTGTGGCTCTAATTGCAGTACTACAGAGTTCCATTTTCAGTGCAGTGCATATTTTATAAAAGGACTATTTCACACAGTTCCTGTATGCGATAAGTAAACGCTATAGACGTAAAGCAATCAAAAGAAACGATATGCCCCAACAACCTTGCATCTATCCTTTTGCCCCAACGTAATCATCACCCAGGTCGAAGTGCTTCTCCCACCAGTGAGGCAGATGATCAACAGCAGAGCTATAATCGAACATGCTCAGTCGATGTAATGATCCTCTCTCAGCCATGATGATAGTGTCTGAAGATTCAAACGTGTCCTTCTGCCATTTCTCCAACAGTTACATAATACTTTATACCAACAGGGCAATTTTGGTCCTCACATGGCTAATGTTCTCGGAGAGTTTCTCTGCAATATCGACATGCTTTCCTAGTCTGTTCCCTGATACTATGATTCATATTGAACATGCCCGGAACACGCCAGACTGCCTAAAAGCTATCTACTACTGTTGTAGATTGTATTTCTTAAACATTACACACAATTAAAAGACAAACTAAACATCCACGCAACTACAGTATCTTTTTTTGTTCCATTTTCAATTCCAAAACTTTTAAAATTAATTCCAGCAAATTAAACTAAAATATTTCCAAGAATCACGGTATTATCTGTTGCATAGTCGTAGAAGAAATACGAAGACACACTGCGTTTCAGTTTAAAATGCATGAATGGCAAAAGTAGATTGAGTAGAATGTTCTCTCCAGGGAACGAAGAAAAGTTAATAAAATGCATCTACCAACAAAATATCTTCCTGTCGTTTCAGACAGTGTTTTATACTCTTCCTAGAAAAAAAAACGCAACTTATCTAGTTTAAGGGCATCCTTTTGACGTGGTTGAATATATTTAATATATCCCAGAAAGTGAATTCGTTTTTTTTCTCTATTGGAGATTTTTTAGATTTAAGAATAACATTCTTATTTCATGGATATATAAATTTACAACGGTTGCCATAGTTACTAGCAGACCTGCTATTTCATCGATACATAAATTTCTAATGGGAAAAAAACTGAAATCTGTAGCAGTTGCCATAGTTACCAGTAGATTAAATTAATTTATTCCCAGTTGTTATTATTATTATTTTTTTATAAGACCGCATAGATTTTCCAGTGCCATGTTTATTTTTTCTCGTTTTATTACTTTTTTTTTTTCTTTTTTTTTTTCTTTTTTTCCCGGATTGGCGACCTTTGACCATTTTTGGAGAATTACTGTCAAATAGTGATGTATGGCTGTTTAAAAATCGAATTAAGTTTTTGGATATCCTGCTTCTACTGTCGATGTTTAGTGAGTTGGAGGGAGGAAAAAGGCAGGGAAGACTAGAATAAAGGTTGAAAACTGGTTCCTTTAGATTCTGTTTGGTGGCTGTTTCATCAGATAATTGAATTAAAAACAAATTAACTCCATTCCATTGTCGTTGGAAGTTACCAAGAAAATATCCTATCGGACTGGCTCCTGCTGGATTTGTTGTGAGGGGTAGACAACAAAGTTTCCTCTATAAAAGGTTTGTTATTTGGTTGTTAGTGAGAAAGATACTCAAGTGAAGGGAATTTTCCAGCCAGAAAAGAAGTTCAGGTAAGACACAGGTTGCCTGTGCCGATACTGTGTTTGTTAACTCTGTGCATAGTATGTTATATATATTTTTATATCCAACGCATAAAATTGGTGGTCAGTACTTTCGGAAAGGTTAAAAAACACCGATTTAGAGTAAAGGACCACGAGACGCCAATATACTGTATTGTATTTTAGCTCGCACGTTTTCATCTACTTTCACAATGACAGGTGGTTTATATTCGTTTCTTAAGGAAAATTTTATGAAAATTTTTATTCTTCCCAGCCATCACCAGTTAAGGCTCTCAGTATTTCTGTAGATACTATTTCTTGAGAGGATTTATTTAATTTTTGGCAAAGTAAGGCTGTAAGGCGTCAATGTAGTGTCTAATTGCGTGTATTTTTAAGTTGGCTTGCCGTTGTTGGATGAAAAATGTATGAATTTTAAGGAACAAAGAACAAAGAATTTGAACAAAGTGGTAGAGATTTTCTGAAGTATTCTGTCTTTAGTATAGGGCGAGTTATTGTTTGTTATTTGGTTTTTTTTAAGGAGCATTAGCAACTAAGGCCATATTGCTCCGGGAATATACGGTGGTCATTCCCTGACCTTTCCGCATCCTCCGTATTTGGTGATCACGGGCTCGAACCCCGGTCTAACCAAGAAGCATGTGCTACGCACTGCTGCTCCTGCCCACCTGGCTATGGAGGCGATAGGGCGAGTGTCCACTTCTGCTTTACAACTACATGTTCATATCTCTGTTAATATTTCCTCTGCTGGGTGAAGACTTGGCAAATTCTGCTGAGTTATCCGGAATCTCTGCGCTGACTTGGTTCATAGTTCCAAGACATCTGATTTTTCTGCTTGGATTTCGAGTTGGTCCCGGATCATTTGGAGTCTCTATGTTGGCTTGGTCAATAGTGTTCGGTCAACTTGACTGCTTCAGCTGTGATTTAGATTGCAAAGAAGATCCAAGAATTCTGAGACAATGGATTAGGGGCTAAAGGTTGAGATTTTTTGTGCATCTTAGGTGTAATCTGGTGCGCGTCTCCTTGTTATACTCATGTTTGTGGTTTCTACGTGTGGCTCCTTGTATCACTAATGGTGTCTCTGTATGGATTTGGTGGCTCAAGAAAGCTCTACTCAGATTGCCCTTCAAGAAGAAACTGCTCAATCTATTCCTGTGCTTTTGAAAATCTGTTTGACACCTTAGTTCAAATCCTGTAAATGACACAAGAAATTTTTATCGACATTTTCGCAACGTAGATGAGTTAGTCTCAAGCGTGGGCAGCATGGTTCCCCCTGCCCCGAAACTCGAGTTTTCCATCCAGCAAACAGCAAATCGATCACAGAACACGAACGTATTATACAGGGTGTTTCAGAACTTCTAAGAGGGGTAGGGTACATCCTGACAACTCGAAATCATATAGCAATGTGGGGTCGGAAATGCTTTCCTGAAGCGGTGTTGTACACAGAAGCACCATAAAAAGAAAAGAGACCGTAAGTGAGAAATCGTTTTAATAATACATGAAAAGAAGCAAAAGGTACATGGATTAAAGTAAGTGTTCGAAGTTTCTTCAACCTCGTATTGCTTTCGCACAGTGGTACCTTGGAAAATGTGCTACAAATCCCCTTTTTCCTGCTGAAGTGTTGTTTTCCGATGAGGCATCCTTCACAAGGGAAGGAATTTTCAACACGCATAACGACCATATCTGGGCGGTCGAGAACCCGCATGCAATACGACGTCGTGCAGCACAGATTCGATTTTCGGTCAATGTATGGGCCGGTATTATGGGAGATCACCTCATCGGACCTTACCTGTTACCCTGTCGTCTAACCGGACCTATCTACTTGATCTTTCTGCAGCAAGTATTGCAACAACTTTTAAGAGATGAACAGATTTCTGCATCGACGCAACAGACAATGTGGTTCCAACACGATGGAGCCCCTGCCCATTATAGCGGAGATGTTCGTAACTACCTGGATGTCACATTTCGTCAACAGTGGATCGGACGTGGTTGTCCCGTGCGTTGGCCTGCTCGGTCATCCGACCTATCATGTCTTGATTTTTATTTCTGGGGTCATATGAAATCGCTAGTTTATGACACCCCTGTTGACAATGCTGAGGAGCTGGTTGCAAGAATCGCAGTAGCTGCCGAAGAAATTCGAAATTCGCTTGGAGTATTCCAGAATGTTCGGATGTCCATGCATCGGAGATGTGAGGCGTGCATTGTAGCCCGTGGAAGAAACTTCGAACACTTACTTTAATCCATGTACCTTTTGCTTCTTTTCATGTATTATTAAAACGATTTCTCACTTACGGTCTCTTTTCTTTTTATGGTGCTTCTGTGTACAACACCGCTTCAGGAAAGCATTTCCGACCCCACATTGCTATATGATTTCGAGTTGTCAGGATGTACCCTACCCCTGTTAGAAGTTCTGAAACGTTTAACTAAACACCCTGTATACGGTTATTATATGGCTTAATAACCAATCAACCAACTTGACACTTGGTTTGGACTTGAGACCTGATTGTGACTTTTTTGTGCTTTTCTTTAAGGAATAAATCTGTAAATTGTAAATATGAATCTATGTTGTAAATATACAGCGGGAGTGCCCAGATTTGGCCGGGATTGCTTAGTACAATAAACAATAAAATAAAAAAAAAAAAAAAAAAAAATTCGTTGTAATAGGGTTTTATGAAGGAGCATCAGCGACTGAGGCCATATTGTTCTCTGCATATTGTCTGTAAATTGCGTATATTCTGAGGTCGATTATCTGTTTTCTGAACTTAAAAAACATGCTACCTTACTATCGTACAGTAAGCTGAGACCGAGTAATTAAGCCACGAAAAAAGTACCATCTAAATTCCTCCCGTAAAATCCGGGCGAAATATATGCTAAATCAGTTATTTCATTGATATAACGTATCCTCAAAATAATGTCTATTTAACATGCTATTAACAATGGAAGGCTACATACTTCTAGGAACTAAACGTCGCAACCATTCTTTAGAAACATCTGTAAAAAGATCAAAAGAAATAGGTTAATATTTTTTTTAGAAATATTTGCTGATCACAAATTCAGCCAATATTTATTATAATAAAATATCCTTATTTATGATAACAGACTTCGTAAATCATCTCATTCCAGTTAGACTAACTTTATGTCTTTTTGATATATCTATATTAAGACATTCGACAAGTAATCCATTTCTGACTTACATTCCCCGGATTTGTCTCAATACATTTAGTATTTACTCCTTGGCTTTCTGTTGCTAGGGAACCGCTCTTGGCTTCTTTAGTTCGGCAAGTCATTTCCAGATAACGTGATTTCGGTATCTTTAATCCTGAGACTTTAATGTCACCAGTGAAGTTCACTGAAGTGGTCAGTGCTTTCTTATGTGGACTAGACAACCAAAGGTCACATAATAGCCACAATGGGTCGATTTTTGACATTTTGACCAATGTATAACATCTCTCATTTTGATTTTTTCAAACACTCAGGCCTAAGAAGATAATCGTACCTTATATCCATCAATGTCCATGTAGAAGAATTCGAATATGAGAAAATAAAATGTCAAAAATTCTTTCTAATAATCTTGCATAACAGTAACTTAAAGCTATTTGTTCGTGTGGCACACGAAGAAACCTTGACAATAAAATATTGATTGATGGTTGTCAAATTAAAATTATATCATACCATAAAATTTTAGATTATTTTTTGAATTTATTTCAATATAAATAAATAATCTTTATTTATAATGCACAAAGATAAAGAGCAGAAATGCACTCACCCCAATAATTATTTCAAAGGCTTTTACATTAGCTGTTGGTTGATTTTAAAGGTCAATCGACAGCTGAAGTTAAAACATTCACGTCCCCAATAGAAACAAATTCACAGTACAGTATTAGCATATTAAAGTATCATTTATGCAAGATCACTGCATTATTTACAGAGTAACTAGGTCCAAATTACAACATTCCGTGTCGGTATCCTACAGTAAGCAGCTGTAAGTTCATCACACAACCCCATGGGCTCACATCTGATGAGTATGGACTTGGCACCACAGGGTCCTGAGGCTGGATATCATCATTCTTCTCTTTTTTGGTGATTCCTTTCTACCCCTCTCTCTCTCTCTCTCTATAATAATAATAATAATAATAATAATAATATATACACTACTTGAATTTACACCTTTATCAGCAGCTGAAGTAGCAGCAAGATAGTGCTCAATAATCACACACTTGAAACATCTGGCAACTGACCGCCTGTTTTCGGAATCAGTTGCAAGTTTATATAAGTATACTTCGTGATTTAGGAGGATTCTATCCTCGGGAGATTTTTAGTTGGAAGAAAACTGTCACCAGTCTTTACACGACTGCTTTTAGTTTGAAGTGATCAGCAGATATAAAGGCTGGACGGGGTATCGCATAAACAGAGTGATCACTTAATTATGATAACCTATCTAATACCAAGGTGGACCACCGTTCGCACGAATAACGGCCGCCATTCGTCGAGGCATTGACTCTATTAGCTGTCTGAAGACGTCCGTAGGGATCTGCAGCCATGCTACCTACAAGGCTTTTTACAGTGTCGAAACAGATAACGGTTGAGTATACATACGCCTCACTTCCATTCAAAAACATCCCACAGTGTTCAATCAGATCGAGGTCAGGCGAATTTGGAGGCCAATCAAGGTGGGTGATATCTTCACTATGTTCCTCGAACCACTTGTGCACAATGCGAGCGCGATAACATGGCGCATTATCGTCCTGGAAGATCCCATTTCTGGGATCTTCCAAGACGATAATGGCGGCCGTTATTTGTACGAACGGTGGTCCAACTTGGCATTAGATAGGTGATCATAATTTAGTGATCACTCTGTTTATGCGAAACCTCGTCCAGCCTTTATATCTACTGATCATTTCAAACTGTACGGGGAAAAATGTAACATGGCAGGATGCACATGGTCTCCTAAGAACTGCCGATAGATCACACAAGTGAAAAGTTGGCAAATACGCAATTGTGATCCTAGTTTTTGCCAGCAAAATGTGTCCCATAGCAACCACCGCTACTTGCATGGATAGTGGGCACCATACACTATGGATCCATTGACTCCAGTTGATTGCGCCATACACGGAGTTCGTCGGCGTGTTGCACCAGGTATTTGGACTCATTCCACCAGCACACTCGTTTCAGTCATACAGTGTCCGATCAGCATGCTTTTGACACCACAGCATTCGCCGTCGACGACGATCAGCGGCGAAGGGAGTGTCCCTTGGGTCGTCTGCTTTGGAACACCATACATCTGAGTGTGAAGCGCATCGTCAATTGGGACGTTATTCTTGCATTCCCAATATTGTATTCCGTGAGCAATCGACAAGATGTGCCGTTTCCGATATGGATGCACCTGATTCACGAACTCCCACAATTACACTCCCCACAGGTCTTTTCCACCCGGTGTGGAAAGGACAGCGATCCTACCACCTGTGCTACCCATGAAGGCGAGTGTTCAAGAGTACTACTTTTTAAGCATATAAAATGATTCATACATTTATTTAATCACTAAACCACTATAGTGAGCCCTTATGGCATTCAAATGTACTTTCTGGATGTTAATTAGTAACGTACGTAAAATTCTAGGTGGAGAGGATTAGAATTAACCACTTGATATTTGATTTTCCAATGCATCCCATATATGCACAGTAGGATTTCGACTGCACCCTAATTTTTTCTCAAAGGTGTATTTGCACCTCTAAAAAAAGTGTAAACACCAGTGCCCGTTTAAAAAAATAGAATATATTAAAAAACGGTGATTGAACACTATATATTTATTTTTTTTTTTTTTGATTAAACATGTTTCACTATATGGATGGTTCTTTTATAAATTTCTAGAGGTTTTACTCGGGGTTAATGGAGATTTTTTCAATGGTGAGCCATTAAAAAAAACTTACTGAAAACTCTCCGATCTTGGTGCAGTCTTTCAAGGGAACTTATTTATAGCCTTGAAAATAAACTAATCGTGCTACATGTGGGAAGTTTTTGCAGAGTCTAGTAAAAACTGCTAGCAGATATTTCATCACTGAAAAGAAATTAAATTCTTTTCAACGACCAAAATCTTCAACTATAAATTCGTACCTCTTATCAATTGCTAACAATTAATATTAATAAACTTTTTAATGAAATAAAATCGCCAAAAAAAAGAAAAGAAACTTTCTCTCTCTACGAAGAGGCTAATCTAATTTAATCTCTTGAAGATTACGTTCTGAGAATAAATCATTATCTAATGCTCTAAAACGCCGAGCAGAACTGTTAAAGAATCCATAACGTAAGTAGTTCTAGAAAACTTCGAAACTAATAACATAATCTTCCGTAAAGGTCTAAAAGGGCATGAAAAATCCAGGCTTCCTAATAAGACAAGGTAACACTCCTAACCCTAAAGAGTTCTCTTGAAGAAAGTAAGATCAGACGCTTCTCTTCTCAATTTAGAAGCATAGGAGAGTTTTAGGGGGACAGGTTCAAATAACACGCGTCTAATCTAGAGCAGAGATGATATGAGCATCAGAAATTCTTACAAAAAAAATTATATCGTAGTATTTTAAAGAAGCCAAGTTTAGAAGATACAAGTTTCCCTATATCTTTTAATGCGAAGTTTATAGAGTATGCTGATCTTATGAATTTAATTCCCAGGTGGCTCACTGTGCTCCACTCTCTCACCCCCTAAAATAATGTTATACAAAACATCTATCTAACACTGGAAGGAATGGGATAAACCACATTGGACCATTAGGTATGAATGGTATAACTATTCATGATCCTGTTCAGGTAGCTGATAAACTGAATAAGTAATTTGCAGCTACATTCACGCGTGAAGACGTTTTTAGGGACGGGAATACCAGAAGTATATCAGGTTTTAACTAGGAAATAAATAATGTGAAAACTGCGAGGAAAGTCGATGAGAAATTGTTGAAGCCAAACATAAAAGGGCAGCTAGGGTGGATGGGATCTATCCAATAATATTAAGAGAGGCAGCAAAGGAGATATGCAAAACCTTAGGCATAATTATGGAAGCATCTTTGGATTCAGGGGAAGTCCCCGAGGACTGGAGATGTGCAAATGTATCCTCAATTCATAAAGGGAAATCAAAGGATGACACGCGTATTACAGACCTGTTGGTTTGGCTTCTGTTCCAGAAAAAATAATGGAGTCACTGGTTAAAGAAGTAATGCAGGAACATATAAATTGGATATTATGACGCAGTAACAAAGAAACTGGGTGGAATAATTCCACACTGCTCCAATTTGTACAGACTGCTGGACAAATTGAAGCAGCGTGGCATTAAGGGCAAATTACTGCTACAGATAAAGGGATGATTGAATGGGAGAAGACAGAGAGTGGTTATCAGTGGGCACTGCTCTTCTTGAACTAATGTTATTAGTCGAGTGCCCCACGGTTCAGTGTTGGGCCATTGTTATTTTCAATATTTATTAACGATACGGATGAAGTCAAATCAAGTTTAATGTCTAAATTGCTGATGGTACGAAGGATGCAAGGTGGTAAATGGGAAGAAGTAGGGTATGGTGTTCCAACAAGACCTGAATAAATTAGGTGCACGGGCTGAGAAGTGAATAACTGAGGTTAATTATTGTTAAATGGAAGTTTTAATTTGGGTACCACCACGGCCTCCGTAGCTGAGTAGTCAGGAGCGGGAGTGCAGTAGCACACGCTCTTTGAGTAGACCAGGGTTAAAGCCCCTGACTGCTAAATACGGTGGATTTGCCAACCCGCATTGGACCAGCATGGTAGATTATGGTCCATTTCCATCAACATGAATTTTTGAGGAGACTTCCATCCTGCAGTGGATTGATAATGGCTGCTTCTTACCTGTTCCCAGAATAACATACCAATTGGGTGAAACCATACTTATGGCAGTGGAGAACGAAAAAGACCTGTGGTAATTGTATAGTTCGAATCTAACTAATCCTTTGCCACTCAATCTTTTCCATAAACGTTGAATTAAAGATTTCTTTTACTTTAACTAAAAAAGTTTTCAGTATGTCAGGGAAATTGCTAAACTGCACTATCCTTCGAAAATCTAATGTGAGTAATCGATTGAATTAAAGCATTCTTTAATTTAATTTATGGAGTCTTCTTTCATTTAAAACATTGACATTAATTAATATCGCAAATATTCAAAGTAACTTCATTGTTCCAAAGACAAAATGTGTTTCATTTGTTGAGAGAGAACATTTACTCAATTTGATTCATTTATAAAAATGACATTAATATTTCAGAGTCCAAGCAAATTGATTCAATTAATAGCGACCTATATTGTTTACAACTTTTGTGACGTTAAAGAATTTGTAAAATTTTCAAGAAAATTGATTTAAAACTTTACTTAACACTGGAAATTTTTTTAGAGATAAAATGACTGGTAAACCTATAGTACAGAGTTACAAAATACAGTATTTCTAGAGCATCAGCTCTGGCTTTAACCAGTGATTTTTCCGGACGACTGGACGTAACAAAAACCTGTTATCCGGAACTGGAAGCTCACAACATAGACAGGGGAATGTGTGGATATGTATATGTTTCTTAATTAAAATGTCGTTTTTCGTATTTTATTATTTTTATTTTGTGAATAAATACTTTTTTTTCTTTTTCCTTTCTGCTTCTGTTGCTTTTCACACTAAATTTCCAGACAGTGTGTAAATATGTATTTTACGTATGTAGTTAAATTTATGGGTAAACTATGGTGTATCGGTAAACTACACCGATATTATATATTTTATTTTATCACACTGAAAAATAATAATTGAAAGCCAGAATTAAACAGTCATATATTTACAGAACACGTTGATTATAATAGTGGTTGTTATTCAGAAGGGCAGTGAGACTCGACAGCTCCGAATAGCAGGTTTTTTGTCACAACGAATCGGCCATAGCAATCACAGGTCGGAGTTCGATGCGATTGGAATGGTAGAAATACGAATGTTAGAAATACGATTAATACCAAATAATCACTCACATTAAGTTTGGCTTTTACAGATTGCTCCATTTTTTTAAACAGGCACAGCTGATCGAAATATTTAATAAATAGAATAGTCAATCGATTTGCCCTCTTTCATTTGTGACGTTAACACTAACTCATAGCACAAATTTTCTAAGTTTATTTTAAAGCTTCTGTCTCATTTACAGAGATTAAATGTTTAATTTATTTGAGAGAGAATACTTACCGTACTTTGCACAATTCAACTTATTCATTTATAACTACGATATTAACTGATTTTGCAAGATTTCCAAGCATATTAAAGCTTCCATTAACTTACGTAATGGTAAACTGCGTTTATAACGCCCTCTTTCGTTAATAACATAATGACATTTAATAAATATATAAATAATAAATAGTAATCCATAATGACTGACGCCAATCACAAATAGGAAATTTTAACAACTCATAGAAACAATTTAACGTTTAACAAGATAATAATAACCCCGCCGTGGAATTCCTTTAGTATTGATGCAAAGTTTAAGGATTCTAAGTTTCATAGTCTTCAAGTTATGGTGCTGAATCAACGTATGAACTTGTATATTATTAATAAAAGCTACAGTTCATGCGACTTAGAATAGACTCAAATAGTTAACAAAATGTAATAAAAACATGATCTTTCTCAACTAAATGTGATTCTGAAAACCATAAGCATAAAAATTATTCAGGGAAGGGTACAGATACCGGAAAAGGGTATGATAAATGAAGTCATTATGAATATTTCGAAGGCAATAAAACCTCACACATGGATAATCTAATAAATTTACTAGTTTCTAGAAGAGAGAGAGAGAATGCCATAATTTAAAAAAGATTCAGTTATTTAAATAGTACTTGAAAATGTGGAGGAATCCCGTTAATAATACAGCAGTGCTTTTGCTTGGTGCTTGATTAAATTCGCCCCTTACCTTATTAACAGTTTAAAAATATTTAATGAAATATAAAATATTTAAAATTTAAAGATAAGTAATTTAAAACATATGATAGACAACATGTACAGTGTATTTAGAGGTAGTATCTACAGTGGCGCCAAAACAATTGCAAATTCACTGAATTTCTGTGAGATTTGGCAATATATCATACATGAAAGAGTTTGTTTAAGCATGGATAATGCACATACATCATTTATACTACCCAGGTAGTATGAATGCATCGTTTAATTATATCTCATATTGTGAATTAACCTTCACAACGAGTGGCCAAGGTATTGCACTGCCTTGAATAAGTAACGCTACACCAGCGAAGAAGACTAATGTTACTTATTCTCGGCGGATACCACCACCCCGATGACACCGTTTGAAAAATGTTATGGGATAAACACTGTGTGATCCACATACCTATTAGACTTAGGAAAGTAAAAAAAATATTTCCTTTTAGACTTAGGAAAGTAAAAAAGGTGTAGGAAAGTGATAGTAGGAGAGGAAGAAGAAATGCCGTCGAAAGAGGAGAGAGACAGTTACTCCTCACACTCACTCCTGAACTAAACCACTCATAAATCCCCCGAATAAGCAACGCTTCCCCATTAGGGAAGACTGTTGTTACCTATTCGCGGTAATGTGGGCCCATCAAAACTCCCCCGCCAGACGGAACCGGTTCGATTCTTGTTGGCTTACTCATCGGTGGGTGGGCAGATATCCTGTTCTACTACCTGGATAGACTGATATACACTGATGCAAAACGTAAGGACTAGTCAGGTTTTCACCTGTAGCTTCTCATAGGAGTGGCCTGTATATGGGAAAAGCATACCAAAGGAACCTCGTGAGGTACAGAAATGACGAAGGAAACAACACCGACACAACAACGGAAACAAAACAGTACAGAGGACTTTATTCAAAAATGGCAACATAGCACTGGCTGCCATCATACTGATGCATCACTGCCAAAGATTCTTGGAAGAGGTGGTCATCAGTAGGAGATATGGCTACCCCTAATGTCGATGCAGTCTTTGCACCGCCTGTCCATACTTAGAATAATGTTGTTGATAAGTTTTTGCGGTAACATCGTCCATTCTTCAGTCAGCGCCATCTTCAGCTGGTGAAAATTTTCTGGTGGGTGTGGACGTGCCGCTAAGCGTCTCCCCCAGAGCGTTCCATATGTCTTCGATGGGATTTAGATCAGTGGAATGGGCAGGCCAATCCATACGAACAATGTCCTCACTTTCCAAAAGCATTTCAACAGCTGTGCAATGGGGTGTGCAACAGCTGTGCAACAGTGCAATGAGGTGTGGCGTTATCATCCATAAACACGAACTCGGGGCCAATGGCACCTCGGAACAGACACACATGGGGAAGGATTACCTCAGTACAGTAGCGTGCACCGGTTACAGTACTGCCTTCCAGTATCTGGAGTTGTGTACGTCCATCCAAGATAACGCCTCCCCAGACAAGAACACCTCGACCGCCATATCGATCCCTTTTAATGATGTTTGCGGGGTGATACCGTGTGCCACCCTCTCGCCAGATTAGCTGACGTCCAGAATCGCTGCTGAGACTGAATCTACACTCATCAGTAAAGAGTACCTTACCCCATTGCGCTGCTGTCAAGTCCTTGTGTTCGATGCATCACTGTAAACGGTGTCTGCGATGGGCAGGTGTTAAAAGGACACAGTGTACTGACCATTGGACAAACAGTCCACCTTTGTGGAGTCATCTGGCCACAGTAACCGCGATATCCTGCGTCCTGTGCTCTTGTGCAGCTGGTCTGCTCTGGTGTCGGTCCCACTTGGCCTGTAGGATTATATAGCGGTCATCATCGGACGTTGTTTTTCGTGGACGACCACCACTGGTCCTTCGAACGGCTGTAACTGTCGTTCAGAAGACCCACCACGCAAGTGAGACGATGCTATGGGCGATACCGAACTCTGCAGCCACTCTCCTCGCACTTCGACCTTCCTCGAGCTTCCCAATTATTCGACCTCAGGTAAACGCATCCAGATGTTGTCTACTGGCCATTTCGTTGTGTGTAGCACTGTATGAAACCAATCGAATGTCTATAACAATCGTGCTCACCATTCGGTAATTTGCCCATAACTGCTGCTTTTATCTGTTTATGTGAGCCCTCTCATTACGATTCAAATTTTTGCGTGTGCACCAGTTTTCTATTGAACGGCCACAGTTATACAAATCGCCACAGGCTGTTTCATTTGATTTTGTGGTTGTAACCTTTAGGAATAAATAGTGTTGGTCCCTAAGTTTTGCACACCAGTGTAGAAACGATGTATCTGCATTACCCATACATAAACAAACTCTTTCATACTCTTAGGCATTTAGTCAAGAAATATTTTTAGATTATGCCACGCACACCATCAAGCATCTCTCATATTGTGGAGTTATACTTCATAACTGAGTTATGACTATTGCAACAACAGGGTACCTGCCCACCCACCGATGAGAAGCCAACAAGCTTCGAATCGGCGCCGTCTGGCGGAGGGGAGGGTATTGATGGGGCCCTCGTTACCGCGAATAGGTAACAACAGTCTTCACCAATGGGGAAGCGTTGTCTATTCGGGGGATTTAGGAGTGGTTTAGTTCAGTGAGTGAGTGTGAGGAGTAACTGTCCCTTTCCTCTTTCGACGACATTTCTTCTATCTATGTTATCGACATACAAAAAATTAAAGGCCACCGTCTAACTTGGACAAAAGAGCATGCTAGTTGGTCTAAAGATCAGTAGAAATGTGTTATTTTCCCTTGCATGGTTCAGAAGGCCAGAGAACTGTTAGACAAAGAAAAGGAGAACAATTTCGTCCTGACTATTTAGTCTCCATAGTGAAAAATTCTGCAACTCAAATTATATGGAGCTGTATTTCACATAGAGGAGTTGGTCGTGTTGAATTTATGAAGGGTACAGTGAATGCAGAGGTATAAAAGGACATTCTTGAGACAAAATTACTTCCCACAATTAGAGATCACTATGGGGATGTTGCCAATTGCATTTTTCGGGACGACTCTGCTCCATGTCATAGAGTCAAGATAAATCAGTTTGCACAATAACAAGGAGTGGGAACGATCCAGTTGAAAACTATGGAACAAAATGGGTGTTTCAGTAATAAAAAAAGAAACCTCAGGAGATATTAAGATAAACGAAGCTTCAAGAGATATTAATCCGTGTTTTGCACCATGAGATTTCCCATGAATACATAAAATAAAAATAATAAGCATAAAAATTTTCTATTATATGAAAATAAGTAATATCCTGTTATTTTGGAGAGTAGTACTTATTTCATTGTATTTACCCCTAAGGCATAAAAGTAAATTTTTCTGCAATTAATAGTTTCATTTGTGTATTGTTATTACTTATTTATGTTCTTCCAGCTAATTATAAAAGACCAGCTGTCAGTATAAAGACAAACCTAAAAAATGAGATTCTGCAATTTTTTTGGACACCACTGTATGTTATACATTTGATACATTTAAACTGAATACTCTAGTAACTTTTAAATATTCTATTGAACAGGAAGATGCTGTGCTTCACGCTGTTGTGTGCCTGTGGTGCTGTTACAGGATTTATTCAGCCTGCAATATGTAAAGTTTTGCCCTTACGGTACATGCAGATGGAAAGTAAAGAAAGTGGACAAATGGAACCCATATCTCAGGTGAGTGAACATTGCTGGATTATCCCTTTTTGCGTTTGAGTTATACATAATACATGATGTCTTCAATAATGAATAAGCACTTTAGACATTCAAGAAAACAAAAATATATATAACTGGATGATATTTAACTGCCATCTGCCATCACTGCTGCCATCTAATGCAACTAGATGGCAGTAGCGTTCTGTTTTATTTCCATGTTGGGTCTATATAGAGTTCGTGGTAAACAAAATTATGGGAATTTGTTTGACGTTTTACCAACATTGTAAAGTCTTAAGTGCTATTAATTCATAATGTGAGAGAAGTACAAAGGTGGTAGAGAAATAAAACTATAACAGAAGTACCAAAATGTTTATTGTATTTTGAGGAATGCATTAATTTACTCAATACAGGGCAGAAAACCACATGCCCTCGTCTGAGACCGAATAATTAGGCCACTGGATAAAAAAAATTTCCCTCTTCACGTGGTTCGAAACCAAATATTTTTCACAGGGTGGAAAAGCAGTATTTATAATCACTATGCTATCCGATAGGATAATATTTAAAGGCAACTGCTAGTTTTATCTTCTGGTAGTTTCAGAAGTGTTTATCAACAAATGTTCTGAAATTATGGTTCATGAATGAGAATTATCGTGAATGTAATTCACATTAGGCAACTGAGCAGATACCCCCATGACCTCTTTGCAGTAACTGCCTGCCAATGTCTTTGTAGATACGTTCATTATCGATAAGATATCGACCGCTTTAAGGCTCAATTTAGTGCCTTGAAAACGTCTTCCATGAATTGATTTTTTCAATTTTAGGTAAACGTAGATGTCTTGAGGCACCAAGAGCTTTAAAGTGCTTTTACATCAAGAGGTTGATGTAAAAGCACTTCTCATCCATATTTTGGTAACAGTTCAATGGCTTTTTCTGAGGAGTAGCATTGTCTTGAGTTGTGAAGAACACATCAAAGATTTAGGTCGTTTCTTTTTAATTTCGGAGGGTAATTTGTTTTGGAGAACGTTCTTGTAAAAATTAGCTAAAACAGTTGTATCTCGAAAGCATTTTGTCAATCACTTCCATGCAGGCAATATCGAAACAATGATCACCATTTGCTTCCATTTTGATTTAATTACACTGATTGAAGTTTGAAAAGCATCTGCCTCTGTTCAGTCCGTTTCCAATCTCAACCCCATTGAGCATCTGTGAGGTGAACTGGAAAGGCGTGTTAATTAACATCCTCTACCCACGTCACCCCAGGAATTGAAGATAGTTTTGTTACGTGATTAGTGCAGTATTCCTCACATTACTTGTCAACACGTTATTGTCTCCCCTCTGCATCGTGTAGGAGCAGTGACTCCAGCCAACAATGATCCAACTCGTCATTAGGTCATTGTCCTAATAAAATGACAGGTAGTGAACACATTATAAAAAAAAATATACATATTATTTTATTAGGGTCTCCCGTAAATGATTACATATACCCGTTCATGTATATTGTCTGTAAATTGCGTGTGTTCTCTGGTCGATTTGCCTGTTTGCTGGACGAAAAAAAACCAAATTTCTGGGGAGAAAAACCTTGCTATCTACGCCTGAGACCGACTAACTCACCCACGGAGTGAAAAAAACCCACTAAAGTTCCTCGCGTCATCGGCAGGATTCGAACCCGGACCTTTTCCACCCGGTGTGGGGAGGACGGTGACGATACCACTGTGCTACTCTCGCAGACAGTGCACACATTATACTTGATCTTCATTCCTAATCCGAGCCAACACATTCTTCCTCCATTTCGAAACGTTATTGTTCAAAATTAAAGAAGAAACTTCTCGCTGGAGATCTAATCACCAACTGAAGGCTATACAGAACGATATAGCATTAGCATGTTGTACACATAGCGTGTATCATTTTTGGGATATTCTTCGTATTTGACCAAACCTCTAATTCTTTTGTTCCATGCACGTCAAGTTTCTACTTTGAATTTTAACGTCGAGAGCCCTTCGTTAGTTTCATGTATAATGCGCTTTTCCCATAGCTTGAACTAGGATTGAAATGTGTCTTGGCGATTCTTTCACATCTCTGGTTTCACCTCTATAGCCTTTATGTATGCACTGCATCAGTCAATGGATACATCTGATCCTGAGCACAAAACCTCAACTTGTATTTGAAATGTCTTTCCATATAAGGGTAAACTTGTATTTGGTTGACTTGAGCGCTGCCTAAAGTAGACAACAAATCGCGCATGACTTAAAGATATGCTTGGTTGGATTTTCCAAAGTGATTTTAAAATTGGCAAATACTGGTTTACTGATATCAAGACTTTAAGAAAGAGCATATACCAAGGAGGTTCTTCAAGAGTTCACCAAAACTTTAACAACCTAGCGGTAGCTCAGTTGTTATAATTGCTGTCCTTCCACTCTGTGGAAAAGACCTTTTCGAGATAGAAGGAGTTTTATGCACTTTTTCTGGTATTATATCTGAGTTAGCCAGCCTCAAACTTGTGTTGAAAGTTTTTTTCTCCCGTAACTCGAACTACTCATGTCCAAAGTCAGGCCAACTACTGAATCGTCACAAATGCCAACAACTCGACTGTTTGTGTGGAAATGCAGTGAAAAATACCTCCAAACATTTTCTCCTTCATGGATAAGAAGCTTTTATTATTATTATAAAACTTTTTATACTTTATGGGGTTTTTCCCGGCACGTGACAGGCACTGGTACCAAGTGCATGGGGTGGTTGGTTGTGTCCGTTTACTATTATTACTGTTGGTCGAGGAATTTTCTTACTATCCTGCAGGTGTTCATGATCGCGGCTTTCTGGAGTTCCACGTAAGCGTTCTCTGGGAGGCCTATTGCTGGGTTCTTATGGAGGCTCTTTGGCAGCATAGGTGGATGACACGATGAACGGGATGGTCATTACTTGTTCATGCTGCATATCTTTGACTTCCTGTCTTAGGTCTGAGTACCTTCTAATCTTTTCCTCGTAGGTTTTTTGGAGGTTGCTAATGTTGGGAACCGCTTTATCGAGCTGGTATTATTATTATTATTATTACAATACCAGCTAATTATTATTAATGATTATTATAATTATAATAATAGTAATTATTATCATTCGTTTTTACAGTGCACAAACATCTTAGGCAATATTGCTCCACTCTGTTATGTCTGTAGAAGTGTGTATTCATGGGCCGATTTGCATATTGGGCGGGTTGAAAAACCTGGAATAAGAATGAGACAATCTGGCCATGAAATGCGAAAAGACGAAACTTAATCTTTCAGACCAAACTAATTTGGAGAAAAGAACTACGTAGGAAGGATCTCTGTAGGTTCGTCTACAGAAAATGGGCAGGTATCTGAATTATTGATCTAACTGTCCATTTAAGATAAAAGCAGGAATAATGGAAAAGGTCACCCACGGAACGCTAAGAATTTGCATAGAACAGGATACTGACATCAAAGAAATGGTTCCCAGGAATTAAACTCTCGATCAACGATATCGTATACATGGACGTACCGTAATAGAATTATGAATAACCCAAGAAACTTTCCACAAATCATAAGAATTAACATTAATGACATGGATGAGAAGATTAACTAAAAAAATTCTGTACCAGGTACATAATGTCTCCTGCTGTTAGCATATTTAACGTGTTTTTCATTTAAGAGTCATCAGCAGGAGTTAAAAACGTTTTAATTTTCAGATATTAATAGAATTCATGGATAATAATATAACAATGTTTTTATTTTATTAATAATAATTACATATCGAAAAGTATTGGTCTGTGATGACTAACGTAGGATATATAATTTTTACATTGAAGAGTTCGCGACTAAATACACCATCTATAGTTGTTCCATTACGTGTAGTATTTATCGAAAGATCTGATGACATCTCCAAGTTGAAGAATGTTTTCTTAAATGTGCAGAACACTTTTCCAGCCTCAGAGTTTAATTGTAAAGAACAAAAAGTACGTTCAATCTGAAAACACCAGGTGACTTGAAACCAGATGCGTTTTCGAATTAACGCATTTCCCAGTTTCCGAAAGTTTTTTTGTATCTTAAAACCTTAATATTTCTCTTTCTAAATTCCTTAGCTTTCCAAAGAAATGCTATACGTCCACATTATCCCGTTTATTACGTGAGAAAATTTCCTTGATCCCATGTTCATATTTTCCACTATCCTGGAAAAACTACTGCAATTTTCAGAGGTTTGAAAGTTTTTCCTCTAGTATAGAACTAAGATGAAACTCCGTGCCAAATTTCATTAAATTTGGTCCAGTAGAAGATAAATTAAACTGGAATAAATTTTCGTAACGCTTTTCGCGTGACGGTTTTTCGTTACATTTTTTTTGGAATAACGCCAATAAAAACGTTTTTAATGTCAAAAAATCAGTGGAAAAGATAAATCGAACCGTAAAGACAAAGAAGAGGTATTAAATAGAAATAGAAAAGAAAATATTAACAAAACTATATGTGAATGGACAGCGTTACACCGGATTAAACGAATGTTAAGAATAAAAAATTAATAATTAGTACTAGTACAGTATTGGCCATATAGCGCAAGGAAGCCATATGCTTTTGTGCACGACTAAAAAAAATAATAAAATAATAATAATAATAATAGAAAACGTGCTTCAACCCTCTCGCAAGCAACTGTCCAGCTGATATCTGAATTTCTTCAAACTGTGAGTTCAACTACTTGAGGAAGCAACTTGTTGAACACTGTAACTAACTGGTTAAAAGAAAACTTCTAGCAGTCCAGTTTAAACCACTTTCCCCGTAATTTTAATTTATGGTCCCTAGTTCTGAATCCTTTATAACAGTAAAAAATTTCCCCTTAATTCATTTTATTTCTCCTCTCTGAGCCTTAAAAACCTCAATCAGGGCCATTCTAATGTGCCTCGTTGCCAAACTCCGTAAACCATGCAATCGAAGTCTCCTCGTACGGTTGTCCTTTTGAAAATCTTACCATGCGTGTTGCACGAATCTAGATCATTTCAAGAAGCACAATGTCTTTTTTCCGATGAGTCGCCATACTTGGACACAATTTTCCAAGTCAGTCTTACAATTGCCTTATACCGTGGAACACTGTTCGATAAATCATCGATAGGACATTATGGGCTCTCCTTTCCATCTGCCTACACTGCTCAGAGAACTTTGTAATCGCTGGTGTCATAACTCCCAGATCTTTTTCTTCCTGTTTTTAATTCAATCCCACAAAGTGTATAAATTATTAGGGGTTGCTATTCCTCAAGCACAAGACCTTGCTTTTGCTGAACTAAAATATAACTGCCAATTTTCTCACAATCCTTAAAGCCTGTTCAAGTCATCCCGAAGGAGTGTTACTTGAAACTGATCATTACGACTCTCCCAATATTAAAATCATCTGCGCACTCTATCCCTTTGTCGATGTCGTTTATCAAAAATTATAAAACAACGTAGTCCAAGAACCGATCTCATTCCCCCCCCCACTTTTAACGTTACACCAATCTGAATAACCTCCATTAAACACATCCCTCTGCCTCCTACTCTGCAGCCACCCTGATATCCATCATAGAATCTTGATCGTAATCCCAACATGTTCCAGCTCATACAATAACCTCTCATGAGGCTCAGAATCAAACGCTTGCTAAAATCCAAATAGACTATGTAAAATTCTTCCCTGCATCCTGCTCATGAGTAACTGTGTCAAAATAGCTAACCAGTTTAGCTAAACATGATTTTTCCTTAATAAAACCAAATTTCCGCACATCTATTCTACATCTGTCTTTCCTCAATTCGAATTTATGCCCCTTTAGGTTCGTAATCTGAATAAGTGGAAGAATCCCATCAGAATTCAGCGTGCTCAACCCATTTCAGATCATCTTGCAGGTGCCCAGTCTCCAGCTGCTGCAATTTTCAGAACTTAAGCCGCTCTTGGAAAGAGGATCCCTTCATTCCCCTCACCAATCTTGTTCCCCTTCTCTGTACACGCTCAAGCAAATCTACATCCTTCCTAAAATGAGGCCTACAGACCTGTACGGAGTACTCAACACGTGCCCTGACCATTGCCTTATACAGAGGGACAATCACATCCTTTTCCCTGCTAACAAAATTACTGTGTATCATTGACAAAACCCAATGACCTGCCCTGGCCGCCTGTCTGTATTTGTCAGAAAACTTCATAATTCACTGCACAATTACTCTCGGGTCTTTTTCATTTTCTACCACCTTAATTAAGTGTAGTACCACACAGTTGGTACGTTTCTCTGGGTTTACTTCACCCATATGCAATACTTTGCATTTGTCAAGGTTAAACTTCCATTGCCACTTCTCAGCCCATTTGCCCAAATTTTCTAGATCCTGTTGCAGCAGCACACTGCCATTACTGTCATTAACAACCCTGCCAACCTTTATATCATCTGCAAACTTCGACACAAAGCCTGATATACCTTCATCAATATCATTGATAAATGTACAAAACAACAGTGGACCCAACACCGAACCCTGTCGGACTCCACTAATAACATTAGTCCACGAAGAGCAGCACCCATTAATTACCATCCTCTGTCTTCTCCCACTCAACCATCCTTTTATCCATTGTAGCAACTTACCCTTAATACCATTCTGCTCCAATTTGTACAATAGTCTTCCATGCGTAGCAGTGTCAAAAGCTTTCCTGAAATCCAAGTATATGATATCAAAATTATTTTTTGCATCCAGTTCCTTTGTAACCACATCATAATACCCAACCAGGTTTACAGACAAGACTTTCCCTTAACAAACCCATGCTGTGTTTGGATTATTGCTACAGTCTTGTCTAGATGATCCTGCAATGCATCTTTAACCAGTGACTCCGTTATTTTACCCGGAACAGAAATTAAACTAACTGGTCTGTAATTACTCGTGCACCCTTCGATTCCCCTTTCTGAATTGGGGATACATTTGCACATCTTCAGTCCGTGGGGACCTCCTGTGAGTCCAAGGATGCTCTCATAATTATGGCTAAGGGTTTGCTTACTTCCTTTGCCACCTCCTTTAATATAACTGGATAGATCCCATCCACCCCAGGTGCCTTTCTTATGTTTAACTTCAACAATTTCTCCTCCACTTTGCTCTCAGTTATTACAAAATCATTAAGCACCCTGTTACAATTTGATAACCTTCTGGCATTTTCAAACGTTAATACGTAACTCCTCATGTGTGAATGTAGATGCAAAATACTCATTCAGTTTGTTTGCTATCTGAGCAGCATCATCAACAGTCGAACCATCGATGTCAAGTGGACCAATAAGATTCATCCCCTTCCTGTTAGAGTTTATATAAGTAAAGAAATCCTTGCTGTTTTTCTTAGCATCCTTTGCCAAAGATTTCTCATAAACTGCCTTCGTTTGCCTAACCTCCTTTGTGACTTCATTATAGACTAGCTTATATTTGCCATAGGCAAATATAAGCTAGTCTATAATGAAGTGAACCCTTCTATAAGTGAAACCTTCTATAATATAAGTTAGTCTATAATGAATTCTGTGTCGCCTTATAATTTATATGCATCCCATGCATTTTCTCTGCCACGAGTCTCATTAGCTCATTTGACAATCATTTAGGCCTAAACCTTGAACATAATGGCCGCATGGTGCAAGAAAGCCTATGGCTTATGCTGCATCAGCCAAAAAAAAAAAAAAAGAATAAACAATGATAAAAAACCCTAATAATTAATAAAAGAAAATGAAATTAAACCTATCATCCTATGCGTTTCTCTCACCCGAAGGTACTATCCAGAAGATGGCCTTTGAATTTCCCCAAACTGTCAGCCTCCGCCACCCATGTAGGGAACTTATTCCAGTAATTCACAACTCGCTGGCTAAAATAAAACTTCCTGCAGTCCAATCTAAACATTTCCCCCCGTAACTTGAATTTATGTCCCCTGGTTCTAGCATCATTTCTAACCTTGAAAATTTCGTTCTCATTCTATTTTACTGATGCCTCTCAGAGCCTTAAACACCTCAATCAAATCTCCTCTAAGGTGTCTAGTTTCCAAACTCTGCAACCCACATATTCGAAGTCTTTCTTCATAAGGACGCCCTTTTGCCGATCTCACCAAGCGAGTTACCCGTCTTTGCATTCTTTCAAGAAGCTCGATGTCTTTCTTTAGGTGCGGTCTCCATACCTGAACACAGTATTTCAAGCGCGGTCTAACAAAAGTCTTATATAATGGGATTATCACGTCCCTATCTCTACTTGCAAAAGTTCGATAGATCATGGATAAGACACCATGGGCCTTCCTTGTAACCTGTTTACAATCTTAATAGGTATGAAACTTTTAGTAGCTTCCAATTAACTATTTGATATCAAAATTATTTTTAGCATCCAGTTCCTTTGTCACCACATCGTAGTATCTAATGAAATTGGTCAGACAATACTTCCACTTAACAAACCCATGCTGTGTCTGAACTATTGCTGCTGTCTTGTCTAGGCGATTCTGTATCTTCTTTTTAACCAGTAATACCATTATTTTTCCTGGAACAGAAGTCAAATTAAGAGGTCTATAATTATTTGTGTTATCCTTTGAACCCCATTTTTGAATTGGGTTTACATTTGCACATATCCAGTCCATGGGGACTTCCCCTAACTCTAAGGATGCTCTCATAATTATGGCTAAGGGTTTGCTTACTTCCCTTGCTGCCTCCTTCATTATAACTGGATATATTCCATCTGTACCAGGTTCTTTTTTATATTTAACTTCAACAATTTCTCCTCCACTTTGCCCTCAGTTATCACAAAATCGCTTAGCTCCCTGTTCAGTAACAGCATCACGTACGTGTTCGTACCATGCGATATAAAGTAGATGGGCAGACACATAGGAATGCTGCATGTGTGTAATTCAATGCAATTCAGTGCAATCTAGAAAAACGGTTGAGCTGAGAAATGGCAATTGAGGTTGAGCATTGACAAATGCTTAAGTGCTGCATATGGGTAGCAGTAATCCCAGAGTAACTTACAGTTGTGTAGTACTACACTCAGGGCAGAGGAAAACGAAAAAGACCAAGGAGTAATTGTGCAGTCAGATATGAAGTTCTCTGAGCAGTGCAGAAAGGCTACTAGGACAGCACATGAGGTTTTCTCAGTGATATACAGAAATTTTATTATTCCATTTTATAAGGGAATGGTCAAACCAAATCTTGAGTACTGTATACAGGTCTGGATGCCTCATTTTAGGAAGGATGTGGAGTTGTTAGAGCGGGTACAGAGAAGGGCAACGAGATTGTTGACGGGAACAAGGGCGTGCTCTTGCCAAGAACAGCTTCAGTTCTGCAAATTTCAGCGTCTGGAGACTAGGCACACGTACGAGGCGATCTGACTGAGGTATATAAGGCTTTGAATGGATAGAACGAGCTCAATGCTGATGGGATTATTTTTCTTGTTCAGACTACGCACAAGAGGGGACATAGATTCAAACTGAGGAAGGATGGTTGCAGAACAGATGTGAGGTTTTTTTTTTTTTTTTTTTTGGCTGATGCTGTATAAGCTTGCTTTATTGCATCATTTAACACCATTAATATTAATACTAATAACATAAAATAATGGCCATCCTATGGTTGGAAGCAAATTATTGATGCGAGAAAAAAAACGGAGGCTGACAAGCCTCATTGTGCATAGTAACAGAAAGACTGCAGTCAGTCAAATACAAACCCAGTACAACAGTAGTAATCGAAGAGGCATTTTAGAGCACATTACTCGTCCTACCCGATCATGGACGGGGTATCGAAGCCGAAGGGCTAATGATCACCAATACCAGCCAGCTGAGAATTGGAAAACACAGCTTGGTCTGACGATCCCAGTTCATTCTGTTTCACGTTAATTGGAGGACCATAATATGGCGAAAATATCATGAGTCCATGGACCCGTCATGCTAGGTGTAAACGATGCAGCATGGTGGTGTCGGCTTAATGACGTCGGGAGTGTTTTCATGGTGCACAATAGGTCCCTTGATATAGGCGCAGCAATATTGGGTTGCCACAGATTATCTGAAAATTGTGTCTGACCACGAGCATCCCATTACGGCGGCGATGTATTTATCTGCGAATTGGTTTTTCGAACAGGATAATGCGCATGTCACAAGGCCCGAATTGTCGGAAATCAGAAGCGTCGCAAGGTCAGAAGTGTCACGACAGCTCAGCCCAATTGCGCACCTGCAGGATGAGGTAGAACGAGCTCTTTCGAGTAGAGATCCGCAACCATCCAATTTGCAACAATTGTTGAGAGAAACAGTCAAAATGGGCCACCAGCATCCTCGTGGCATGTTTCGACAACTCGTTGAGCCCATGGCACGAAGAATCCGAATTGTTTTTTGAAGGCCATAGTCGCTGTTAGAAAGGCGTACCTAATAATATGGTTACTAAGTGTGAACTATAACAGGTGGGATAAGCAAAGGCTGTAATTCAAAGTAAAAAGTCAGAAATCTTCATTTCTGTAACATCAAGGCTCTCCATAAGATATCATATTTTCTTTTCTATTTCGAAAGAGATTCATGTCAGATCTAACGTATATCCATCAACTTGATACACCTTTCATTATCTCCATCATTTGGATTATAAACAAAAAAACGGTAATCAGTAATAGCATTCTGTGAGTTCTCGTAAATTATTGTTCTTTTAAGGTGGCCTTAGTGACTGATGAGCACATCGCCGGTTACTAGTTAGAAGAAAACTGAGAGAGAGAGAGAGAGATTGCAATTACTTTTGTTTGGTTTCACCATGTACCTGGAGATGCACTAACGAAGTAATATATATACGCAGAAGGGTTATGCTAGCATAGCCTTTAACAAGTGTGCTGCTTATTTGCTAGATCATATTTCAACCAACTTTGTGCTAGTGTTTGTGTACCTATGTATATATATTAATTCATTAATGCATCTACAGCTGGACAATAAAACCACATTTGATCAGGGACAGTGTCTTATTACAACCAATCAATCGATAGATAGATTACTCCATCCTTTGTAATCTTTCAGGTTACTGTTCCTGTTTATGTGTTAGTTAAAAAAAATTCCACTGAAAGTGCTTCCCAAACAGACCACTTTCTTTTCCTTCCTATGACGTTGACATAGATTTTTACTTAATATTTGTCGCAATTTGACTATTTTTAGAAGTTTCAGTTTTCTCAGATGAGGCAGTCATAGTATAGGGACGATAGGTTCTCAATCCAGCTGAATGCCAAGATTTAAGGGGTTATTGAAAATGCTCTACTTATGTTTGTCCTGACCTTGTTGTCCCTGAAGAAATTCTCGCCAAATTTAAAAATTGTGCTATTTTTGATAATCTGTGTTTATCTTACATTAGTATTTTTTTTACTTTCCCAAATTTGTCATTTAATATTGAATTTCCACTTATTGTTTCCTAAGTAAAAGAATAACTTGTCCGCAAGAAAAAATGTGACTATCAGATTTTTCGCCATTAGACTTCTTTTTGTAGGATTATGTTAAAGACGATGTGTACAACAATAATCTTCACATTCTGGAAGAAATAAAAAAAGAACATATCCAACATCACTCCCAACACGCTTTAGAAAGTGTTTTGTAACATGTTGCGTTGTGTTCAGTCATGTTGCGATCATTTTCAACGTTTTTGTTCTGAAAAATTAACGTAAAAAAAAAAAAAAACACTGGTAAATTTCACATCACCATTATTCGCATTTGCTTGGGTTCTCATTTAAAATGATCACCCTGGATGGGAAATTTTACAAATTTTCAACAATTCGAACGTTTATAGCTCGCAACAGCCAAATAGTGAAAATTCCCAATTTGCCTGCCAAGATTAAGTAATATTTCTTAATTCCCGTCCAAGAAAAATTATGAACATCCGTTCTGTAGAAAGATCTTTTTAATGAAGACGACACAGCTTCTTTTAGAAGTTCTCCAAAAGCCGAACCTTGTTCGTTGTGATTTCATATTCTTATTAAAGCACATATGCTGGTCACCACACCACTCTATAGGTTGTTTTGGATAGATAAATGTCATATTTTGCTGAAATCCGCCTTTTTGTAACCTTTAACTGTTTCACGTTATGTAAAAATGTCTTTTTATTTACAGTATCAAGAGGTAAGAATTAATTTTACTAGTTAGTTACAATAAAGTAGTGTACGATGCTTATATTTAATTATTATTGTAAGTCGTTCAAATTTATCACTTGTATACAATTTTCATCCCGATTGTTAATTTTCACTCATTTTATATTCTTTTACAGATTCCCAACGCTACGCCTTTAAGTCTGATGCAAGTAAACCCACAAGATGTTCGACTCGACTTCACCGGTCTTTTACGTTGGGATGACACAGATGGACGACTGCATCGAAATCTGGTCTTACGACCTTTTCGACTTGCTACCAGAGATGGCAGCATTCTGAAAATACCAAATGATAAACTACCTTTGGGATTATCTAGTAATCGGCTAATAATTCCACCATTTATGAATAGCTTTCAGGGAGCCAGAGGGTAGAAGCGGCATTTATTGTGATAAGAATGTTAATTTTTAATTTTTCTTTTCCTGAAAAACTGAGCACCATTCACTAATATGATAAAATGTAAGCATTTGTAATATCTGGCAACTTCATTCGATAAAGTATTTCAGCAGAAAATGGCTTGTGTTTACTTTCATATTATTTTAACAAAATTACTAAAATATCTTTTTGATTTTGTATTCAAACCAAGGCTGGATCGCTAACTGAAAATTATAAGAGCAGAGTTTTTTTTATTATTTAAAATTTATTTTTCTGTTTGTGTACTTTATAATCATATCTGGTATTTATTATATTATTTAAAATTTATTATTTTTACCGTATACTTTATAATCATATCTCGTATTTATTATATTATGATTATTATTTTAAATTATTTAAGAATTTTCATAGCCGTTAGAGGGCAGCCTTTCACAACTTGGCTTTATATAAACTTCCGGTAGGTTTCATCGTCTGCTGTGTTTACGTATGGAAATATTAACTGAACATAATGTTCGTGTGACCTTTAAGAACTTCATAATTATTTAGTAAGTTCAGTATGAAAAATTTATTTAATATATCTCCTTAATCTCTTTGTTTATTTATATACGTATATAAATGTTTATTTTTATACGTATATAAATAAACATTTAATTTCCTGTTTTGCTTTGAAAAGAAATTTAAAAAAATATATTGTGTTAAAACGTAACTTTTGGTTTTAAATATTATTTCAGAAACCAGCAAACAGCTAATCTTTCAGTAGTTTTTATTGTAATTTATAATTTACAGAAATCTATACGGGTTTCGAATTGTTCAGTTAAACACACAAAGCTGTCTTTAATTGATATTGCACGAAATGTTTCTACAACCAGAAAACTGATCTGCGGCGGAATTGGCATGTAGGAAACTGTTGAGTGCCCAGACACACTCATAGGTGATATCTTGTCCAAATAAAATATGGAATTATTAGTTCTAAGGGAACATATCGAGTCTCCGTCAGGCCCAATATAAAATACTTTATCACAATACACGACGCCATCACTGTTTTAAGATTGCCAATTAATTTCATTTCCCCACTTTTTGCCTTTGATTTAGATGGACACACGGGGAATGCCTTCCGCAAAACCATTCAGCCTCTGCTTGCGAAGAAAAGAGCTTCTCTTTTTCCACCTGAAAAATAAAACGAGAGCTTTTAATTCTGAAAAAAAATAATTTAAAGTATTCTGTTTTGTTAATGTTGGTGCATATTCTATGATTAATAAGAGAAATTTCTAAGTAAAATGTTTAAAATTAGGAAGATTTAAATATTTTTAGCTTCTTCACTACTCAACCTTCAAAACACCCTTAGCTGGAAGTTGAAAAGATTTAATGTTTACCATCCTCTGTTTTGCTGTTTGTAACTTTGGCAGAGGATTGTGCTAACGAACTGACTTTCCAGTTCATTCAACAAGTACTCAATAGGATTGAGATTGAGCTGTCCAGAACAATAAATATCACTATACTTCTCTAATGGAGTATAGTGATATTTATTTAAAGTGTATGCCAATACACAGACCATGGTTTTTGTACTTGCTTGGAGTCTCTTTGGTAGTTTCTTGGAGTCTCTGTGAACACCCGAATGGTATACATATTCTGGATATATCTTGTCGTTGAGTTGCTTAGATATTCACAATGCCTATCTACCCAACGAGAAGACCGATATTATTTACTTGGATTACTGCGATTATCCGATTTTTGTCAGTGCGTTCTTGTTCGCGTGACTGGAAGTGCTGCCCGGTAATTTAGGATTTTATTATGCCAAGAGGCACTGTAATATTATAATTTCTTTCCTTTTTTGTCTCATTCATAGTTAATGATGAGTTTATTTATTAAAGAACGTACATTACAGTTTGTTCCCCAATCAGGGCATTCCAATAGAGAGATAATAAATGGTGTAACTAAGAGAGTGAATATTAGAGGTATTAAACGTTTCACTAATGCCATATTATAGATATCAAGTGCGTTGAACAGACTGTACAATGACGGACAAGTTACTGGAGGGGCTTCCCGCTTGGGAACGAAATTGTTAGCCCCCACTAGGTACTTCTAGAACTACCTGAAGAATGTATTAAAACTGAGCTTAGCCAGTTTGGCACAGTTAACCAGATTGAACCGCTATTTCTAGATCAATACTAATGGGAGATACGGTCTGGAAAAGTAGTGGTTGACTATTTCTGGCCACTACTAAAAATGGTGGAGGGATCGGTTAGTGCTCAATCGGCAGAGGACCCCTTCAGGTTTAGAGAAAGAAGGGGGCCAAAGGACGTTCCTATCGAAAAAGACACGTCATCATAGATAATAGCCAATCAGAAAGCTTCTCGAGACCGTACTGAAGTGTATAATGTTTCCATTCCGATGGAAGAACAAAGAATAGGAATAAGTTTCTTTAAAAGAACACATGAATCCCTAAAAAAAGACAGACTCACGGAAACAGATGACAAAAGGGTGGGCTAATACCGAACATGAAAAGAGAAAGGGATGGATTTTTTTCCTAGAAGAGTCATATTATTTCAGTCTAGTTGGTTTGGATAAGGACATTTATAGTTGGGGCACATAAGGTAAAGGTAGAAGAAGGGAGATATTTGTTGCCTGACCTGGGAGACGATCTAGCGTCTTTTGATGAAAGTTTGTAGTTCATGGAAGTGTCGCTTACCGAAATCACCATGGCTATACACAGAAAAAAATCAGAAAGTGGTAAGATTGAAAAGATAAAGTTTATGTGGGGTGATTTTATAAATATACCATAAGGGAACATGTTCTGTAGATGGAAGGGAGAGTGGTTAGGAGACTCCGGTATTTCGTTGCATAAGTTTTGGAAATCGCTTCTGCAGTTTTCTCAATGAACTATTTGGCTATAGGTGCCCCTTAACGTTACAGATTTTAGGAAGGCTTTAAAGCAGCAATATGCATGGGAACATATGACTACTTTAGATCTCCACCTATAATTTGTTCAGAAAACCTACTTTGCTGACTTCTGGCACATTCTACTGTTTTAGTGATGCGTTTGGTGGTTATAATTTCTGGATTTTTAGGAAGGACAGGGCTCAGGGGTAGGCATTATTGTTAGACCCTGAAGAAAATTGACAACTTACAAAGAGACATGGAAAAAGGTTAGTATCGATAGACTGCAGATGGAACGGTCAATCCATGCGATTCATCAATGAATTTCAGATTAGCTTGACCTGATCAGGGATGCCGAACAGCAACCCTTGATCTGGTCAGACTTTTCAACAGCTTAAGGGCATTCATCAGAGAAGCTGAGTGACTGATATCAGGAGCGGCGACTGGAACTCTGCCCCGCCCTATATGACGTTATGAATAAAATTGTACAAGTAAGCGCCGATTGGGGCTTCCCTGTCCAGCTGTGGTGTATGTTCCACCGATTGGTGTATAAAGTCTCTTCCCGGCAAATGTCACGTGTGGTGTATGCTGGCCAATTGAAACGTACACTATACTTTATATTTCCGCGGAAAGAGACTCGTTGGATGTTTGGAGCCTTCAAAACTTCAAAATGCAAACACTAATCCAAGTGGTGCGTGGATGGTGGAAGGTTTGAATAGGCTAAATGCTTTTGGCCTAATTGCACATGAGGACACCTTTATTCTGCATTTAAACCTGGCTACACGCCAGCAACTCACAGATCATAACTAATGATGGCTAGACTACCTCTCTTCCCTACGATACATCATGGACAAGGAGTTTAGTGACTCAATACCACTATTTTTAGAGAAAATCTAACCTGAGTTTGAGAACAAGTTCGCCAAGACTGTGAATAACATAAGAGATGTGTTGCGCATTTATTTTCAGTAACTGGAGAAAACAGCTGCAGCCAGGAAAAAACTTAGTGAGATTCTACACTTATGAGAAATGCGACGAAATTTGCACCATAATGGGGACACGTGGCGTTTAAGATTAGAACCTTTAACGGAAGCAGACAGGCCGGGCGCAGCATTTTCGATTTACGGGCTCGCCGCGGAATTGCAAATGTTATTACGTTGATTCATTCGTGCACAGTACGTTTTGCAAACGCTGAAGATATTTTAATGAGAGTCTTCAATTATCATAAGACAATGGCTAGGGCTTACGCAGGCATAGATTTGTCAGAGGACTGGATACCGCCTTGCTTCTTGGCACAACAGCAAAACTTTCATAATCAGCCTATTACCCAAACAGTTTCATTTGGGTAATAGGCTGATTTTTTCTTTTCTCTTATCTTTATTCCTTTCTTATTTGAAGATATTACGCTTCAAGAGTTAAAATTCGCTTTCAGGGTGAGTACTAGATGCACTCTGAGGACGGATGGTCTGCTGGTGGAGCCCTATATAACTTTTTGGGACATTCTGCCACTAACTCTTGTCTATAATGAGTTCTACGCAACGGGAGTAGCGCCACTAGCCTTCTTGGAAGCGCAGATAATTAAACCTCTGCTGAATTATGGAGGCTTATTGCATTGTCTAATATAAAATGTATGCAAAGATTTTGAACGGAAGGTTAACAACACATTTAAATAAAATCATTCAAAGCAATTAGACATGCGGAATTCCGGGCCGATCCATGTTGTTTAATCTCCAATTTTTCTTCGGGATATTAACTTCTACGCTTCACAAAAACTGCCCTTATGGAAGGTTTTGAAATAGCCTAAGTCAGGAACAGCTATCAAATCTTTCCTGATTAGGCCTGAGAACAGGAATTCAATAAGAAATCCGGAATCGTCTCCAATTAAATAGTTCTCTTGTGTAGGAGTTTTACTTACTTTAAACACATTTTACCCAATAAAATTCACTTAAAGAGATCATGTGGTTTAGTGTTACTCACATTTAATTAATTATATTTTTTAAAATGAACGTACTTCTATCGAAACGAAGATTTGATTTAGAAGACAATGCACTCAAATGAACCGCTCTTCAATAAAGGATACAGCTATTCAACATTTTAAAAATAATCGACTTGTACAATAGATAACAACGGTTGAGAAACATTGTATAAATAATTTATGGTTTAACATAACAACATTACATATAAATACACAAAACACATATGCATAAATCTACCCTATGAGGACTTCATCTGGTATTCACGTAGCCATGTTTTTTTTATTGTGAAGTAACACCATCTACGAACTCTAAGTTCTCAAAAATACCAGAGTTCTTCTCTCGACTTACACTCAGTGGAATGGAGGTGGTCACAATTCAGTGGTCACTGAATTGTAACCAACCCCATCCCTAATGGACTATACCGTATAATTTGCAGTATAAAATGTTCAACAGCTTTATACACTAGAGCAGTGGTAATTTGCATCTGGTCGTGCAAATCAAAGTGATAAAATAGCAGTTACAGGACGTAGTAAAGATATTAAGGAATTTCAGAAGTGCACGATGGTGGAAGCTCGTGTTTTGGGTGCTTCCATATTGGAAACGGCATATATTGTCGGTTATTCACGGCCCACTGTGGTTAAGGTGAATACAAAAATTGGTCGAATGGGTCAAATCACCTTTAGCCGACAGAACTAACCAAACTATTATATTCGGGTGGTTCGGTAAGTTATTACATTTACCCATGTGTATTGTGTCTGTAAATTGCGTGTGTTCTCTAGTCGATTTGCCTATTTTGCTGGAAAAAAAAAAAAAACCTAGGTTCTGGGTGGAAAACCTTGCTATCTACACCTGAGACCGACTAACTCAGCCACGGAGTGAAAAAAGCTCATATAAGTTCCTCGCGTTATCAACGGGATTCGAACCCGGGCTTTTTCCACCCGGTTTGAGTAGGACTGTCATTTATTTATACACACAATTTTATAATACATTCAAGATTTATATACATGATTAATATACATCCATTTATATACATTGTCATATTATATTCTATTTAAATATTCTTACGCCGATAGAACTGTAAACGATTACCCAAGGTTGATCTTCTTTGCGAACGAAGGGTGCAGCGCGTTGTACTGGCTCAATGGCAGGACTCTGTGCAATCGCTGACACCACAATGCAATACAGGGAATGCAAGAACAATATACCAAATGATGATGCGCCGCACACTCATACGTATTTTGTTCCACAGCAGACGATCGATGAAACACCCTCTCCTCACCGTTGATGGAGAATGCTGTGGTGTCAACAAAACACTGGTTGGACACAAGATGACTGGAAACTAGTGTACTGGTCGGATAAATCCAAATACCTGATGCAACACGCCGACGGACGCCTTCGAGTATGGCACAGGCAACATAAGTCCATGTACCCATCGTGCATCGTGTCCTATCCAAGCAGGTTGCGGTGGTTGCTTAATAGGGCGCACGTTTTGCTGACAAGATCTAGAATCAGTGATTCGTATGGACAAAAGTTTTTCACTGGTGAGGTGTACCGGCAGCTCTTAGGGGACCACATGCACCCTGCCATGTTGCTTTTTTCCGGACAGAAACGGGATATTCAAAGACGATAATGAGCCATATCATCGGGCTCACACTGTGCGCAAATAATTAGAGGAAGTGGGTGTAGATATCACCCATCCTAATTTGGCCTCCAAATTCCCCTGACCTCAATCGAATTGAACACCTGTGGGATGTTTTGGAACGAGAAGTGAGGCGTATGGACAGGCAACTGTCATCTATTCCGTCACTGTGGAAAGCCTTGCAGGCATCATGGCTGCAGATCCATACGGACACGTCCAGACATCTAGTGGAGTCAATGCCTAGGTGAATAGTGGCTGCTATCTGTGCAAACGGTGACCCAACCTAGTATTAAGTAGGTAGTCCTAATTCAGTGATCATTCTATATATATATACGGTATACTGTTCTATAATGTATTATTTCACTGAATTAAAATGTTTCTGGTGGACACAGTCCTCAGCTCAAAGAAAGAATTGTAACGAAATGGGAAACAAAGGAAATAAAAATAGCATTCGATCAGATCTCGGTTCCTGCACTTTTAGATATCACGGAAAATTAATTCAGATTTGAGGAAATCAAAAAATAAGCACCCCCCCCCCCCACCCTCTTTAAGATATACATCTATGCGTCTCGGGTGTATCTCATAAGAATATCAGTGAAACACGCAGTTTGCAGAAACCTTATGACCTTAGCTGCTTTTCCACAAAACAACATTAAAGTACATAATTACAAAACCCGTAACCAGCATCTTCCCAGTGCTACTTCTTCCACCAGTGTATAAATTCACATTTATGAATAACTCTGTCATCCATGCCTCAGGGACCTTATTAACTCGTAATGTTCGTGGAAATTTTTGAATAAACCTGCGTACTTAGAATTTCCCTCACGCAAGCGGTTAGTAATTACTATTGTAATTATGTTCTCAAAAGAGAACGTGGAGGCTTGTGATCAATCAAGATGTTCAAAAATCACTTTTACATATCTCGTGTTTTATATTTTAATCTTAACTAAACTTTTAAACTAATGTAGTATTAGTTTTATTAAATTGCTTTATTATTAAAGCAGCGAGAATGTACGTTGAATGTAGCTATAATGGGCCTCATCCTCAGTATTTTTTAAATGTTTTTTCGTTCAGATTTTAGAACATGTTGAGGTTAGTGGCATGTCCGTCTGTCAGCTCAAATGTAATACTTCGACTTCCAGCGAACAGATTTTCACGAAATATTACATTTGACTCTTTTAGAAAGATTTCTTGTAATCCTTAATTTAATTAAATTTGGACTAATAAAATTTTGGCAATTATTATTATTATTTGTTTGTCTTTCTGAATGTAATGACTCGAATCTCAATCGATGGATTTTCATGAAATTTTACAATTGTCTCTTTTAGAACGATTTGTCGAACTTTCCAAAATGTCATTAAAATCTGACCAATTCTGGCAATTGTTATTAAGATATTATTACTATTGTCTTCACCATGTCTGCCCGTCCGCATGTAATAACTTGACTCCATGGGTGGATTTTTCAGAAAATTTTACATTTGGCTCTTTTAGGAAGATTTATTGGGCCATTCCAAATTAATGAAAACGGAATCAACGGAAATCAAGCAATTATTATGGGTCCACGAAATTTGTCGGATCGCCCATAAAAGCTATTGCTTTTATTTATTTATTTATTAATATTAAAAGCTAAATAATTGTGTAGTTCGCTTCCACGAATTCCTGTTTCGATTAAATTATCCATCTCTTCTAACAATGCAGGTATCGAGTGTTGCTTTTGCATATTTTTCATCATTAACATCATTAATTTTGTACGGTTTATGGATATTTCTGGTAAAGCAACTTCATTTCTTACAGTATCTCCTCTGTTCAGTCGGAAAACGAAATAATCCTCTTCAGATAGATAACAATTATCCTCCGGATGATCAATACATCAATTCTTTCCAATCGTATAGCTTTTTAAATTATCTTAAATTGTAAATTGATTGAGCAATTACACTCATGTATTCACTCAGCATGGAAAGATATTGTTAAGTACTTCGATTTTTTTCCTTAGAATCGATGTAATTTTTCTGAAATTGAAAACGTGATTGAAATACATGCACCATTAAACTAAAACCGACCATTACTTTTCTTTTTGGTTTAATCAGTTTCTTCGACGAACTGGAATTTATAAAGGTGACAGTAATACAGAATTTGTAAGAAAGGGAAGTAATCGGCTCAAGAGAAAATTTAATAAACATTGGGGTAAAAAAAAGGATCTAAAAGAATAATTAGTGTACAGAATGTATCTTGCTTTAGAAAAACACCTCATTTCGATTTCTGAAAAGGCATCCAAGTTAGATGATTGCTGTAATTTGATAACGTGTGGAAAAGGCTCAAGTTCGAATTCTATCAAGACGGGAAGAATCTTTATGGGCTTTTTCCACAACATATCCGAGTTGGTTAGTTTATAGTGAGAGTTTTTATTTATTTATTTATTATGAAAACGCCAAACACGAGAGGTATTAGAACCTATAGTACTTAGTACCGTGCATGGGTTGGAGGTAGTAGTAGTAGAGGCATGTGATGCAAGAAAGCAAATGTACGAGTTTATGCAATATCAGCCAAAAAAAAAAAATAAATAATAAATAAATAAAATCACACCATTCCCTGCAAATGCCTGTCCAGTTCCTCCTTAAATTTATTTAACCTATCAACTTCCACAACGACAGATGGAAGTTTGTTCCAGCAATTAACTACCCGCTGGCTAAAGGCAAATTTCCGCACATCTATTCTACATCTGACTTTCCTCAATTTGAATTTATGCCCCCTTAGGTTCGTAATCTGAACAAGTGGAAGAATCCTTCAGAATTCAGCGTGCTCAACCCATTCAAGGATTTGTACACCTCAATCAGATCACCGCGCAGGTGCCTAATCTCCAGCCGCTGCAATTTATAGAACTTAAGCCTCTCTTGGTAAGAGGATCCCTTCATTCCCCTCACCAATCTTGTTGCCCTTCACTGTACACGCTCAAGCAAATTTATATTCTTCCTAAAATGAGGCCTCCAGACCTGTACGCAGTACACAAGGCGTGGCCTGACCATTGCCTTATACAGAGGGAAAATCACCTCCTTTTCCCTGCTAGCAAAATTCCTATGTATCGTTGACAAAATCCCATGACCTGCCCTGGCAGCCTGTCTGCATTTCTCAGAAAACTTCATATCTGACTGCACAATTACTCCCAGATCTTTTTAATTTCCTACCACCTTAAGTGTAGTACCACACAGTTGGTACGTTTCTCTGGGATTACTTCTACCCATATGCAGTACTTTGAATTTGTCAAGGTTAAACTTCACTTGCCACTTCTTAGTCCATCTGCCCAAATTTCTTGATCTTGTTGCAGTAGCACACTGCCATTACTGTCCTTAACAACCCTGCCAACCTTTGTATCACCTGCAAACTTCGACACTAAGCCTGATATACCTTCATCAATATCATTGATAAATATACAAAACAACAGTGGACCCAACACCGAACCCTGTGGGACACCACTAATAACGTTAGTCCACGAAGAGCAGCACCCATTGATTACCACCCTCAGCTTTCTCCCACTCAACCATCCTTTTATCCATTGTAGCAACTTTCCGTTAATACCATTCTGCTCCAATTTGTACAATAGTCTTCCATGCGCAACAGTGTCAAAAGCTTTCCTGAAATCCAAGTAAATGATATCAAAGTTATTTTTTGCATCCAGTTCCTTTGTAACCATACCATAATAACCAACCAGGTTTGCAGACAAGACTTTCCCTTAACAAAACCATGCTGTGTCTGAATTATTGCTGCAGTCCTGTCTATATGATCCTGCAATGCATCTTTAACCAGTTACTCCATTATTTTACCCGGAACAAAAGTTAAACTAACTGGTCTGTAATTACTCGTTTCACCCTTCGATCCCCTTTGTGAATTGGGGATATACATTTGCACATCTTCAGTCCGTGGGGACCTCCCCTGAGTCCAAGGATGCCATCATAATTATGGCTAACGGTTTGTTTACTTTCTTTGCCGCCTCCTTTACTAATATAACTGAATAGATCCCATCCACCCCAGATGCCTTTCTTATGTTTAACTTCAACAATTTCTCCTCCACTTTGCTCTCAGTTATTAGAAAATCATTAAGCACCCTGCTACAATTTGATAACCTTCTGGCACTTTGAAACCTTAATAACTCCTCATGTGTGAACGTAGACGCAAAATACTCATTCAATTTGTTTGCTATCTGAGCAGGATCATCAACAGTCGAACCATCGAAATCAAGTGGACTAATCAGATTCATTCTCTTCCTTTTAGAGTTTATATAAGTAAAGACATTCTTGCTATTTTTCTTAGCATCCTTTGCCAAAGATTTTTCGTAATCTGCCTTAAGAAGACGAAAGAAGATATTTGTTTTAACTAGACTTGAATTAGACTACAATTAGACTTGAACCTCTGTAGACTGTAATTTTCAGGAAATAAGTATGAAGGAAGATTGTTCCACGAAACGGCAGTTGAATGAATAAACGAGGAAGATGAAAAGTTGATTCTGTGAGTTTGAAGTTGGACAGTAAATGGATGTTGGCTGGTGGCGGCACATGTTCGGACTGTTTTGAAAGAGAGAGCAGGAATTACAGAAGTCAATTCAGAAGAACAGTGCCCGTGGAAGTATCTGTAGAAAAGGCATGAAACAGAACGACTATGAGACTGTTAGAGAGAAGTCATAAACTAACCTAACTGCCCTCTTCTGAATATGGAATCTAGAAGACTGAGAGAAGCCCTTTTGGGGGCACTGCCCCAGATGTGGGAAGAATATTCCATGGTAGGGCGGATTTGCGATTTGTACAGAGTGAACAGCTGTAACGCCGAGAGCGAAAGAGAAAACTAAGTTTCTTAGATGTAGAGGAAGCAATATTTGTAATGTGCTCGTACCAAGAGAGATTGGAAGTCAGGGTAATTCCCAAAAGAGATATATCATCTTGCCTAGAAATCGGAGTGTCACCAAAGATAAGCAAAAGAGCAGAAGAATCCTTTTTTTGCGAGATATAAGATAGGACTGAGTTTTAGAAGGATTAAAATCAACTAAGTTGTCTTTGCCGCACTGGAAAATTACTAGAGATCGACATTTAAGGAATTGGTAGCGGATATTCGAGAAGTTGAAGCTGATTGAGCGGGGCGAGGTTTCTCAAACTGGAAAGTGGAATGCAAAGCTATCACCAGCACAACTATGGATAGGATTTCCAGTCAATGGAAGAAGGTCATTAATATAGAAGAGGAAAAGAGTGGGGGGAAAGAACTGAACCTTGGGGGACACCAACATTAGTGGAGAAGTTAGAAGACGAGAGCCATCTACCAATGCCCTAACTGAGCGGTAAGAGAGAAAACTGGATAACCAATAACAAAAAACAGTTGGAAAACCATAAAATGGAAGCTTGTTTAGAAGACTTTTATACTAAACACGATCGAAAGCCTTTGAGATGTCAAGAGCAACTGCTTTTGTTTCACCGAACTTTTCCATTGTGTTTGTCCATAAATGGGTAACATAAATCAGAACCAGTTGATAGACATTGACGGAATCCATACTGCATTCGTTGATCAGACAGAAGGTTTCTAGATAGTTTAAGAGTTGGTGGTTAATTGATTTCTCCATTACTTTAGAAAGAGTAGAAGTAATTGTATTGGGACGATAATTGGATGTGAGGGATTTGTCACCCTTTTCACGAACTGGCTGGATATGAGGAAATTTCTAAGCAGAAGGAAAAGCACCTTTGGAACAAGAAAGTGAAAAAAGGCGGCATAGAACAGGAGTAAGTTCAGGAGCACAGGTTTTGAGAGCAAGTGGAGAAATACAATTAGGACCTGGAGCTTTCTTAGCATCAAGATTCGTCGATATCCTTGTGACATCCTTTTCACGGAGTTGCAGTTCTTCCTCTGGAAATCTGTTTTTCATCCAGCAAAATCTACAGCCATTACAAAGTATACGAAATTTACAGAAAATACGACCCCTAATAGCCTTAGTTGCTTTGGCGCAAAAACAAACTGAACCAATCCATTTCTGGAAAACTGGTATTGGACTTTGATTAGATCCATGTTAAGCCTGGTATGATAAACGATTTATTTTGCAGACTACTTCTCCTGACGTTTTTGGCCTATTAAATATTATATACTCCAGAGAGTGTCGATTTGCTTCTTGCTGACCTAGCGTCACAACAACGAGATACACTTGGACGGGTTGTTGACGTGCAATGAAAATGGCTTGAGTCAGCAACACTAAATGATCACATTATTGTCTATCATCCTTTGAACCTGTACAGCTCACATTAAAACCCCCACTTTACCCACAGAAGATTTTGCTATGTGTCTAATGGAACACAGCTGTGTTTCCATGGTCAAATCTCAGAGAACAAAAGTGTTTCTATTAATTTTTTACGTATAGTTTTATTCTATCCTAAATATCTGCATGAACATTTTTTTGATCACCCGATAACTTGTATGGAAATTCTAAAAATACTAAGTTCAACTCATTCATTACGCTATTCAGTCTTCTTCATGCAAGAGAAAACCGAGCTAAATTAGAATTAATCCATGGAGTTGACAACATTAAAATCTCCACCTGTGATGAATGTGCAATTCTAGGAGACAGCCAGTCTGGAAAGTAATTGCTGCACGTTCTAACACCGTGAATTTAACATAATGTATATGGCACTAAAAGTTATTAAAGTGATAAAGATCTTTTCAATTGGAATGAAAATTGCAGGGAAAGAAGATGATGACAGTGGTCAAAACAGTAGGCTGCTCTTAATTGCGTCGAGGACACTAAAGCCACGAGGCATCAACTATATTGTGTCAATAAACTGAGTGTTTTATACTTGGTTTGAATGTTTTGTGAAATGGGAAACCCGGAGGGAAACCATGCATCTAGAGAAAAATCTTGCATCTGAAGGGAAAACGCCGAAGTCTAGAGGGAGGAAAAAATCGTTCATCGTCCACCAAAACTGGTGAAAAAGAGTCCATAATCGAACTCCGGCCTTTTCCTTATACTCTTACGAGTGTATTTTCAAGACATAAAAATATCATTAATAAAAAAAGAACATTAATCATAAAACAGGTTTCTCTGTCATGTATTGATATCACTGGAGTTGTTCAATTCAGTCAGTGTATGAGATAACCATTTATCTAACCCCAGATGATCATTAATCCATGCTGATAGGTGTCATAACATAAAGAATATTTGAGCACGCGCGTGGAAACTTTATTTACAAAAAAAAACTGTATGTCTATAAATATTTAAATAATTGGTTTTAGGAATAACACGGTCAACACATATTGGATTCAGAACTTTGATGTTTTACTTCGTTTAGAATTATTGGTGCTTCAAAGATGTTTACAGGACTTTTACGACTACTGAGTAGTTTGCCACAGATTTGATATTGTCATGATAGAAAATAAATCTTTAAGCGACCGATATTTAGCTATTTATTCAGTAAGGGTCTCTTTATATGTCTCATTGGAACAGGTTTTGAATAAAGTATGGGAATCTTCTATTAGTTCTAATGGTCTATGATGCACTTTATAAGGAATGCCAATCGCGTGACATCGTGGAAAATCCAAACCATACGAAATAAGATTACTGCTTTCATCGCAAAACGAGACAAACACAAGATGGTATAACTGTGGAATTAAGGGGGGAAGTACTTTGGAGGGGAAGATAGAGAGAGATCTTTACTTATCAGGAACGTTCAAAGATTGTAAATATGATTTCTTGAGTATTATGGATAGAGAAGATCATTTACTATTCTTCAACTGGAAAGTTTTTAGTAATAAATTGTAAGAAATCGGATGTTTGTATTTCATAAAGATGCTCCTTAGTAAGTGCAGAGACAGAACTGGAGAAAGTGGATCGATTAAAACAGAAAGGAAGAGGAATATTTAACTATTGTGATGAAAAACCCAAGTGATATCTGAATGTACATTGCTGATTAGGACAATTGAATAAAAACAGGATATTTTTGAGAGGTAACAAATGGACTTCATAATAAATTAAGATAAAATGTTCAATCATTAAGAAATTTAAGAATGCCAGTCTCGACTAGCAAGCTAATAATGTTTAGAGCTGTGTTAGCTTTTAATGTAATTCAATTGCGTCCTACTAGGCCATCATTAGATGAAAGCACAAGCGACGTCATTAGTTAGTAATGATAAAACTATTTCAGGGAGCATAATTATATAATTGCGATGCCCAGAATGTTTTTCAAAGAACTCCAGGTGGAAATGCTTTAAATCTCATTATTGGTAGAAATTCAAAACCATTAATTGTAATTAATGGGCAAGTTTTGGTTCACTTTCTGTAACCTTTCAAATTATAAACAATGACTTTGTTAGCAATCATTGTAATCTAATTATATTATTTAATAAATTCATTCTTTTTTAAAAAATGTTCATTATATTTTAGAAAAACGGACTTAATTCTCTCATAGAGTTCTTTTTGTAAGACCACAAAGAGAAAGCAAAGAAATTAATCACATTTCCACACTCGATTACAGTTTATGAATTGTTTCTTAAATATCAGGGTCTAATAAAGCACTCTTGGGATTCTAGATGCTGGCCACAGTTTTGGGCCCCTAAATTGCTGAAATATAAAACGTTTAAAATTTTTTTAGGCAATTTCGATGTCGTATGGCGCCATCAAAATCTGTTATATGGCAGGTTGTGAAAATGTTCAGGGATTCGTGTTTGTACATCGTCTGTTGTGACTCAGGAACTTCTAGAACAGATTAGGGAGACCGCAGCAAGTAAACTTAAGCCATTACAGAAGCTTTCACAACAAATGGTAATAATGCATTGCCTAGAAAAATTAAAACTATTTCAGTGAATATATGGCTGAGCTGTCCCCCCCTTCCTGTCCCTCGCATAATTTCAAATGGAATATGGCCATCATGCTCACCAGATTTGATGTCACCATTGTCAGGCTTCTTTTTATCGGGCGAGAACAAAAACAATGCCTACAACAATAATCCACGCAATGTGGAAAGTAACAGTAATCTGACATCATTTCCAACATAACTTCGAAATTGCTGTTCTTCAACTGGATCTACAATTTCCATCACTCCAGAAGTTGTTGATAGTTTGCATGATCTGGTGATGAGTGATCGACTAGTATCAGTTCAGTACATTTCCAGTGTCTTGCGAATCTCGCCTGAACCGGTGTACCACATAATAACAGAAGTTCACGCTATGAAAAAGGTGTCAGCACAATGGGTCCTAAAGTTGTTGACAGCAGATCAAAAACGTACAAGGTTGTCAAGTCAAATGAACATATTCAAGCAGATCCATCAAATTTCCTTGCGCGGTTTGTGACCATGGATGAGACGTGGATACACCACTTTGAGCCAGAGAAAAAAGAAATGTTCCAAACGATGGAAGCACAGCTCTCCTCTCCATCCAAAGAAAGCCAAGTTGATTCCATCTGCTGGAAAGTTGATGACATCGGCTTTTTGGGGTACTGATGGAGTGTTGCTAGTGGATTACTTTCAGAAATGTCAGACAGTCACAAGAGCATATTACGCAGACCTTGTGAGGTGTTTGCGTGTAAAAGTCAAACACAAACACCGAGGAAAACTCAGCAAAAGAGCCTGATTCCACCAGGATAATGTACCTACTCACAAGCCTGTCATTGCTATGGCTGCACTGCGTGAGTCCAGCATTAAACTCTTGGACCATCCCCCATCTGTACCAGATCTACCACCATTGGATTTACACCTATTTCTTATTTTGAAAAAAATATCTGGCTGTCATTTTCTTCACAGTGACGTTATTGCTGCAGTGGATGTATTCCTCGAGGCCTAAGAGAAAACATTCTTCGCAGCTCGAATCAACGCATTGCAGCATCGGTGGCAGAAGTGTATTGACTCCGAAAGGGATATGTTGAAAAGTAACATATTACCAAACTGCTCAAATAAACCATCCATACTCAGGCCACGAACTTTCTAAACGTCCCTCTTATGTTACGACCACTGGCGAACATTTAACACTTTTTATGGCAAAGCAAGTAACAAAGAAAAAAGATTTTTACGTATAAATGTCATGTCATGTATCCAGCACTCTTTTTTTCGAAGTTATTCACATTTTAATGGGTTATTATTTACAATGATACTGTATTGTAATTTCCCTAAGATTTGAATTGAACTAGATTTGAATTTCCCCAAGTTGTCAGCCTCAATCACCCACGGAAGCAACTTATTCCAGTAAACAGCATCTCTCTGGCTAAAAGAAAACGTCCTGTAACCCAGTCTAAACATCTTCCCCCGTAATTTGAATTTATGGGTCCTAGTTCTGGAATCATTTATAATGCAAATTTCACTCACTTGTTTTACTTTACCACTCAGAGCCTTACATACACCTTAATCAAAGACCCGTCTAAGGTGTCTAGTTTCCAAGCTCTGTAGCCCACATACTCGAAGTCATTCCTCATGTGGAGTCACGTTTTCCGATCTCACATGGCTGATTTCCCGTCTTTGGATCTTTTAAGGCGTTGTAGGTGTTATAGAGAGGCATTATGAGCTTCCTATTTCTACAAGAAAATGTTTGATAAATAATTGATGGGACCTCATGGGCCCTCCTTGCCGCCATCTACAATCTCGTAGACCTTCATTATATAGTACAATCCCATCAAGTATGTAAGTTATTTATGGGTTGCTATTCCCAAAGTGTAAGACTTTGCTGCTTTAAAACTAAACTCTAAAGTCTGTTTATGACAGCCTGAAGAAGCTGTGCTTGCCGATGATCATTGACTACTCTACCGATCTTGATATCATCTGCAAGTTTTGACATCACGTCCGCTTTCTCCTCGTTAATGTCATTTAAGATATTGAAAAACAAGAGTGCTCCTAGTACCGCTGCTTGGGGAACTCCACTTCCTTCATACGTTAGCCCAATCTGAAGAATAACTGTTATACGCAACCCTCTACTCCTGCCCTGCAGTTATTTCCGCTCGTTCGAAGCTCACTACCCTCGAAACATCTTGCCAACGTTAGTTGGCAAGACGTTCTGAGTGTAGTGACGTCTACAGACAGTAGAGGAATCCTTGAGATGTGTGAAAGCGTTACTTTGATTTAACATTATCAAATAAACGCTGTAAGCAGTTCTAGCATTTCATACGTTTCTGTTGAAGATTTTCCCCGTTTAAAGCAAACTTTGATGTTTGTTCGTGGTCCCATTGCAAAATCGTCGATCGTGACACAGAACATTAACGCTACTAACGAAGCTGGTTGTTACTTGCAACCTGTCAACCTACTGGAAAATCTCTGTACCACCATCTGCTGGAGGAAGTTTGAACTACAAAGTACCATTTCCATTTATTTTCAAACTCATCGAACAAACCCCTCGTAGATGCGAAGAAAGGTTATTCAAAAGAGCAGAAGTAAATGGAATCGATGAGGAAGAGAAAAGTTTGTTCTGTGAGTTTGTAACAGGACAGCAAATGGATATTGAGTGGTGGTCGTGTTCGGAAAAGAGTGGGAACTACAAATACCAATCGGGAAGAACAGTGACCATTGATGTATCCATAAAAAGGCAAACAGCGAAACTGAACCTATGAGACAGTGTGAAGAGAGTTTATAAGAAATGGGTCATTATCCATGGTAGAGTGGATTTTACATTTGTACAAAGTCAAAGCAACAGCGAAAGAGGAAACACAATTTTTTAGATGCAGAGGAAGCAGTATTTGTGATGTGCTTATGCCAAGAGAGATCGGAAGTCAGCATAATTCCTAATAGAGATATGTGATCTTGTTTAGAAATCTGGGTGTCTTCGAAGATAAGTATGTGAGCAGTAGGCTCCGTTTGCGAAATATAACACACTACAGAGTTTTAGAAAGATTGAGGTTAATTAAATTTTCTCAGCTCCATTGAGAATTAGCTGGAGCTCAGCATTTAAGGACTTGGTTGCGGAATTTGAGAAGTTGAAGCTGTTTGTGCAAGGTTTTTTAAATTGGAAGGCGGAATGCAATGTGCTATCATCGGCAAAACAATGGATAGGATTTACAGTCATTGGGAGAAGAATAAAGAAGAGAAAAAGAGTGGGAGAAAGAAAACTTAACTTTGGTGAATACCATCATTAGTGGGGAAGTTAGATGACAGAGAGCCATCTAGCATCACTCGTAGTGAGCGGTCAGAGAGAAGTCTGGATACCCAATTTCAAATAACAGTCGTAAATCTAATAGAAGAGAGCTTGTTTAGAAGACCTTTGTGCTAAATACGAGCAATGGCATTAGAAATGATAAGGAGTTCACTGTAAATATTCCATTGAATTTGTCCAAAGATGAAATACCAAGGGTTGCACTGTAAATGTTCCATTGAATTTGTCCAAAGATGAATAATATAAGTGAATATATCACCAATGTATCGATACTGACGGAATTCATATTGGCGATCATTGATCAAATGGAAGATTTCGAGATAGTTTAAGAGTTGGAATTGATGGATTTCTCCATTTCTTTGGAAAGACTAGAGATAAGTGAACTGAGGCCAGGAGAGGGACGAAATTAGACAGGAGAGAATTGTCCCTCTCTTTTTTGAACTGGCTGAATATGAGCAAGTGTCCAAGCAGAAAGTAAAACGCCAGTGGAATAAGAAAGTGTAAAAGGGCAAACGAGGAGAACAGGTGAAAAAAAGTGAAGGCATTCCACCAAAACCCTGAGGTTTGTTGGTATCAAGATTGTTCAGAATTCTAAGCTCTTTCTGTTGGAATACCAGATGAGGCATTGATTGAGTGTTTTAAGTACAACAGGAGATGATTCAACTAGATCGTCGATATAAGTGTAAAAAAAAAAAAACCTGGCATTTCGACCGATAATCTTCAGCAACCCCATCATTTCTTTACTCATACCAGCTGCTCCTAATATCTCTAATCTTTACATGTTCATTATCTTTATGCGTCCAGCTTGTCTCGTTCAGTAACTACAAACAGACGGCCAGATACTTAAGTGAATAAAGCAGGTCATTCAAATGAAAACTAGATTTCTTGTTATAGGGTTTTGGCGCATCAGCTACTCGGACCATATAGCTCCTTATGTAATATGTCTGTAAATGGCTTGTGTTCTGTGGTCGATTTCTTTTTGCTGGACGACAAACCGGAGTTTCCAGGAGAAAAAACCATGCTACCTCGCCTGAGACCGACTAACTCAGCCACATTGTGAAAAAGGCCCATAAAAATTCCTCACATCATCGACAGGACTCGAACTCAGGTCCTTTCCACCTGGTGTGTGGAGGACGGCGATCCTACCAACTGATATCCACGAAGGCCATATTATCCACTATTAAAATCACTATTGAGAAAAAAAATTTCTAAATCCAAGATGACAGTTTAATAACCGGTCGTAGAAAACGTTATCCTCGTACTTTTAATTTATCGTCTCAGATAATTTTTTAAATGGAATTTGATTAATAGAGGGCGCCAGATAAGTGTTTTTCTTAACGATTTGGAACGTATTGTATTTCCAAAAGGTATTAACTTCGACTATAACCTATAAATCAAAGCGATAATAAAGCTATCTTGGAGAATTTTTACGTTAAGAAAGAGCTTATAACACAACCACTTGAACTGAAAACTGAAACAGGACTAAACAGACATTTATCATTCCTTACTTGCATATACTTAAGGTGAAAAGCGAGACTCTTCCATTAGAATACGTAAATGGACGTAATAGAGTACGTTACATTTATGCTACTTAGCATAAATGGATTATTCATAGTTTCTGGGGAGTTTTATTATCGTTTCATTTATATGTCTGACGACTTTCAGAACTGGAACGTATAAATACGAGTATGTTCTGGTTACTTGTTCTTTGAAAACATAAATATGCAGTTATTCAGATCGTAGTTCAATTAGTATCCTTCAGAATGTGTTGTTATTGTGTTTCCACAGGATAAAATATGCAGTACAGATAGGTTACACGCAATCTGGGGTTGGCTCATGAAAACACAAAACTTTTCTACTTGGTAAAACTCAGATAACGGTATTTACCATGCAGCTTTCGGAATACACCGGGGCCAACATGTTTTAATGCAGTTCCAAAAAAAAAAAAAATCTTATTTTGTTATGTTGTAATTGTAGTATTTTCTATCTGAATAAACAAACAGTATCTGTAAACAAATCGAGTTTAATTCAGAATACGGGAGTTTCTTGTTCAAGAGTTGAGCCTGAATTCAACAGTTAACAGAAGAAGCATTTAGATTGGATTTTGGGTTCGACAGCAATGCACACTGATGTCGATTTTAGTTGAATGTTTAGGATAGATAAGAGGTTTTTTTTGATATCTTCGCAAAGGTTGCCTTCGTGGGTAGCACAGTTGGTAGAATCTCTGCCCCCCCCCCACACCGGGTGGAAAAGACTTGAGTTCTAATCCTGTAAATGGCATGAGGAATTTTTATGGACCTTTTTCACAACGTGGCTGGGTTATCGGTCTCAGGCGAGGGTAGCATGGTTTTTTCTCCCGGAAACTCGGGTTTTTCGTCCAGCAAGCAGAAAATTGACCACAAAACACGTTATTTACAGACGGTATACACGGATTAATATGGCCTTAATCGCTGATGCTCATAAAAGCCCAAGAACAACAACAACCCGCTCAGAAACTCATCCCTTCAACATTGCAGAATCCCCATAACTCATAAACAGCGGAAAAGGATCTAAAATTAATAAATTTAAATGACAGCAAAGAACTTTATCAATAAAGATGGCTGAATATTCTGGCTGAAGGATTTACCAAACTTTCCGTGGGCGTTCTCTCAATTTAAAGATTTGGCATGTTTCTGAAAGAGAAACCACTTTTATTTAATTTAAGATTTTGGTGATAAACGCAACAGATGCAGAACAACTTTCGACAACAGCGCCTAACCGTAGTCATTCCTGGAACTTTGTGGTCGCTCATCGTAAGTAGAAGAGATAGTGTGATTGAAGCTAAAAAAACAGCAATCAATATATCACACAAACAAAAACTTAATCGTGCCTTCTAATAGTCATAAATTTCAGTGTTATTTTCCAAACTGTCAAAGTCTAAAGTCCTCTGCCACTTATCTCAAAACGAGCTTACTCGTGGAAGACAGGGATCATCTGTTTTTAACTGAAATATGGTTAAATAATCTTAATGACGCTGAATTAATTACCGTCTATCTGCGCATTAAGGAACGATCTAAGTAGCGAGGAGTGATGATTTGACAGCGAAGAAGGATCTAAAATTAATAAATTTAGATGACAGCGAAGAATTTTAAGAATAAAGAACGGTGAATATCCTTATTTTCGTAGTTTACCTCCTCTTCGTGTTTATTATCAAAGTACAGCAAGCACTAGTTTCAAATTTGGACAGTTTAACATTAATTTTAATCCACACAACAACAGTTTTGGAATATTGATAACAGTGAATTGGTTATCATAGAGACAGAATTACAGTTCAATGTGGAAGACTTTTGTCTTATTTATTTGGTTGTGAAGCTACTTTTTTTAAAGAAGAAAATTGACTTTGTTGCATTGATTTCTACGTTGGCTGATATGGTAGCCGAGTAATCAAAAAAGGGGGAAAAAAAAACCAACTCAATCTACAGTGGAAGAATTTTTTTCATTCCATCCCACGGTCGCAAATTGGGTCAGAAGATTCAGACTATAGTTAAGCTGTATGGTGGTTGAGAGAGTCTAAAATTGTTTTTAGGAGATTATCCAATGGACGATTCTCCGCTCTTGTTTGAGATGTAAGTCTGTTTTTGTGTCAAACATTCTACGTTGAAGAACTTTCCTATTTTTCCTGCATCGGTCTGGATTTCTGTAGATCTTTTTACGACTGATTCTGATTAATGGGTTTAAAAGTCACCAGTGCAGAGGTAAATGTAAAGGGCAAGTGGTTTCCCTATGTTGGAATTATCTGAAAAACTTGTAATTTAGATTTACCCTTTTAATGAAAATCTAAATATTAGTGTTATTGAGTTTTTATTTATTTATTTTTTTACCTTCGTATCATAATGACTTATTTCTATTTGGTGACGCATAAGTTTAACTCAAAGTTCGTACAACAAACAGAAATTTTCTCACTGTGGATTGTGATGATCTAAAATCTAGTTGAACTTTAATTTTGATTTTAAATAATGACTCAAATGAGCAAATAGGATAACTTTTATTTATTATTTTAGCTAATAAACTATGTTTGCCAATGAAATCTTGAATGATGCGTAAATGGAAGTGCAGCACTATTAGTTGTCATAATAGTTCCCATAAAAGTTTCCACTCAACCCGTGAGCATCCATTTTTGCAAAATAACAGTGGGCAGTGCAAACAACAGAACCTCGATTTCAAGGATTCGTTGTTGTAGTAGTGTTTTAGGAGCATCAGCGATTAAGGCAAAATTGCTCCGCGTATGGTGTCTGTAAGTTGCGTGCGTTCTGTGGTCCATTTTCTGTTTGCTGGACGAAAAACCCGAGTTTCCGGGAGAAAAAACCATGCCACCCTCGTCTCTGACTGACTAACTCAGTCACGTTGTGAAAAAGGCCCATAAAAGTTCCTCACGTCATCGATAGGACTCGAACTGAGATCTTTTCCACCCGGTATGGGGAGGACGGCGATTCTACCAAGGACTTACCCATAAGGGTTTCAAGGACTCACCTCACTACTGGCACCAGAAACCAGATAAAAGAATGGACCAGGCACCTAAACCGGACAACAGAATGAATTCGGTGCATTGCTTCTGAAGAAATCTGGGGATTCTTCGCGAATCCCCAGATTTCTTCCTTTAAATATTTCTGAGAAAATTATTTAAAAAAAACATTGTGTCGGAAATCTCAAACCGCTGTTACTTCCCCCCCTCCCTTAGTGCAGGGTAGGATTGGATCACAGGGACTTCAGGAAACTTTCAGAAGAGCTTACCTGCTCATGGGCCTACGCAAAAAGACCTATTGAATAGGCAGTTGTTTTTAAATTAAACTAACGCAACTTATAGGAGTAGTTCTATACGTTTTTTTACTTGTTTCGGTACTAAAAACAACCCCTGTAATTTTATTGAAGTAATTTAGAGACAGTGTGTGCTCGCACAGATTTTAAACTTTGAATTATTTTTAAATTTAAGAAAAAAAAATGTTGGTAAGAAGATATAAAATTTTCACTGTTCTTGTTTTGGGAATTTTTACCGACTATTAAGACCATACACTGGTGTTCACAAACAAATTTACATGTTTTGGGGGCTAAAAAACCCAAATCCGTGCATTACCTTATAAAAAACACTAAAAGGAAATTAAAAAGAAAGATAAGCATCTTTTATTCACACAATTCTCGAAGTCGATTTCTACCTCCTCTGCAACAAGATCAATAAATCACTGCCGACATCCTGAATTCTGTCGATCGCGAGTTTGCCGGTCCCTAACCCCCACGATCGGCTTGGGATACTTGTAGTTAAAAAGAAAAAAAGTTGCAGCCTCTTCAAAACATTTCCCAGGGCCCCATGTAACTACCAATCCGCCACACTCTTAGTGTTACAATCCCTCTGTACCAAATTATGCTCTTAAAAGACTTCCATCTTTCACTGGATGCTTTGCTATCATCACCAATGCTCTCAATCAACTGCGATTTGAAGAGCCATCATTTCTTTCGGGAGCACCTGTCAACTTGCCTAACTTGACATTGCTGTGTTATGGGACTGGATTGGAACTTAAAACCTCTCCACATCACGTTTTTCTTTGCCTGCCAAATTAAATCTCTTCTTCGAAGCAATATCGGCATCTGCCATCGACCAATCACTTCTGGGAATCTCAGATACATGCTTACTTCTACCCTACGAAGTTTTTATTGCAGTTCTTCCTTAAAATCGAAGCGCCGAGGGAGAAACCACAGTTTCTACCTAAATCGTCACGGGTACGATGCACCCGGACTACTAGATAGCACTCAGCGCCTGCTTTTCGCTACAGGTGGTCCCCTGAGCTAAAGCTTTGTATCCGTATGTCGCATTAAATGTCTCAATCACTGGGCGAGGATAGGTGAAACGTCATTAGCCAGACGCATGAAAGCTCGGTTTTGTCTCCGAGTTCCATTTTCAGGTAGCTTTTACAACTTTGTTTATGTTTCTACAAATGTATGTTCCCTTTCAGAGTGCATAAATTCTGTCATTCACTACACGCTACCCATCTATGGGGGTGAAAGGTAAAATTGCTTTTTGTTTCCTGCCTAAAGGAAAACACATTTGTGTCTCTGTTAGCAGGCATGGCTAGTATTAGCCAGTAGAGAAAAATAACTTCATCTTCGTTATGAAAAGCTTACCTTTCGTTCCAAAATTTAGTCTGTATTTCACAAAATAGTTTATAATACAAGGTTTGATCAAAAGGTTCGGTGGATGTTGCGAAAAATTTATTTTATTCGACGAGTATATTTGGAAGTCTTCCTTTTTGTGAATGCTTTGAATCGACTTATTAATCCCCATCCCCTTTTGTGTCCTGTTTTAATATTGGAAATAGCCAACAGTCGCGCGGTGCCAAATGAGAAGAATAAGGTGGGTACGACACTACAGAAATGTTTTTGTAGGTCATTAATTAAAGGTCTGTGGATAATGTATGATACAGCGCATTGTCGTGGTGAAGGAGGCACTATTTCCCATTTTTAGTTCGTTTAGAGCCTCTCAGTCGTTTTAAAACTTGTTGGCAGTAGGCTGCATTAACAGAGACACCTCGAGGAAATTCCGATAGCATTCCCTCGTTGTCAAAACCTTTGATGATGGTGTTTATCCATTGAGAGCTCTGTACCTTGGTCTTTAGGTCATATATTATAACTTTCCACCTTTTTAAAACGAAATTTAAATGTTCCCACTTTGTTCGTTATATTTCCACAAGTGAGGGAAAAAATGTGTTCAAGAATTATAAGATCATTGCCGAACTTTTTGATCAAATCTTGTATATACAAGAACGAATAGATACACAAAAATTCAATAAAATGTATCTTTTGTAATAAAAGATACACTGGAAAACGAATTTAAAAAAAAAGCAAATAAAATTATAATTACACACAGGAAATTACAACAAGGAAGTCTTAATTCTAAGAAATAGATTTAAGATATAAATTTCATAATAAAAAAACAAACTTTCACGACAAAAAGAAACAGAGTATTTGGTCTATTGCTACAAGATGGTCAACAACCCAGTGATTTATTTCAAGCGTAGTTAAGCATTATCCTTCAATGTTCCAAATAGTTTTGTACATCCTGATGTCTTCAGCCTAAGACAAACAAGATCTTTACAAACCATCAGTAACAGTAAGTCTCAAGGCAAATCCCAGAGGCGAACCCTTATCCAAGGTGAAAATGTTTTGGATTGTGTGTTACGGATAAACAAACGCAGTTCGATCGATTGCTCCTTAACCCCATAAGATTACTTCCAGTAACATCTTAATAATTAGTCCTCTCTAGGACGAGGTCAGGATCAATTGAATCAAAGTCTATAGATAAATCAATATATACAATGCCAAGTTGATGGCCGGTCTCCTGAACCTCAAATAAAACCTTTTAAGAAAGCACTACGTCAGTCAAAGTGGAGGTGAAGGAGCCATGAAGAGTAAAGGAAATCTATCCCTACCTTTGGCGAGAGTCTAATTTCATGGAGCTTTTTTTTTAAGTTCCAGGAAATTACTTATGTTCTTATTGATTCCTAAAAATACTCAGCCATCACGAACTACAACAGGACAGTTCAAATTCGCTTAACTTTATTTGATATCTTGAATATTTTCGATTTCCGTTGAAAGAAATCATAAGTGAGGCAACTTTACCATGTTCCATATTTATAAAGATTCAAAGTAGACTTATCGATCAACAAATAAACCTTGGAACCATTTTTCACTTGCAATAATTACAAAGAAAGAATATTTTTCCGGTTATTTTCCTTGTAATTCATCAACTTCAAACTTGGAAGAGTTTAAGAAATAGTTTTATTTGCTCCTCAGAAGTGTCAGCTACTAAACTGGAAATAAAGTACCTTACAGGTCATAATCCTCGGGGATAAGCTAGCACAATTATCTCATTCCTCTTAATAAAGCTCGAATTCTTTAAGTCACCAGAGAGATTCGTTGATTTATGATCTCCAGGTCGTTTTCGGATACCAAATTAGCATTAACTTTTGCTCTGACGCGTGCTATTTTTCATTTAATTATTCTGTTTGAGAAGTAGTCACAAGTGTGACGAAGATTATTTGTACTCTTGGGTAATTTGTCATGTGATGTCATAACAGGGATCCCTGTATTCTCAATTGATGATTTTAAAGTGGAGTTCAAAAGGAGGCTGACTGACAGTTAATTCTTTTTGACTGTCAATGTCAGATGAAGTCATCGGATTCATTAGGATGAAGACCTAATGGAAATTGTAGGTTGCGCTGAAAAAGAAGGATTACAAAATAACCTATAAACAGTTTGTTAAGCGACAATTCCTCAAAGTTACGAATATTAATGAAATGAGTTATATGAAGTGAAAAAGCAAGGCTGTTAGGAGTTACACGATTATTTAGTTTACCATAAATACAATTGGAAATCAGTTTCTACACTATTCTACCATTAATATCGGGACACCATATCCACAAGTAACCTTTATTTATTGGAAAACTAATGGAGTCTGATGAAATTTTTAGTCTACGGTTCTTTGTAAATATTCTCTGATATTTTCTGCCATTCGCTAACCATCTATGCCTTCATCATTGTGCAAGAAAAGAAATCTTGCAGTATTGATTCTGTAAAGAAGAAAGTGTTTTGTAAAGCGAAGTCACGTGCTGATTACATTAGAAGTTTATTTTTCCCCTAGGATTCTTCGAAGGCGTTATTGGTAGGTTTATGAGGCTGTTGTTGGGTTTTAGGAGAATCAGCGACTAAGGCCATATTGATCCATGTTTATTGTCAGTAAATTGAGTGTGTTTTGAGGTCGATCTTCTGTTTGCTGGACGAAAAACCAGAGTTTTCGGGAGAAAAAACCATGTGAGATCGACCAACTCAACTACGTCGTGAAAAAAGGCCCATAAAAATCCCTCTCGTCATCCCTGGCTGTTCAAGGGAAGAGAAACAAAGAATAACTTTTGTTTCTGTGAAATGAAAGTGAATTGAGAGTTTGGGAGATTTTAATTCCAGAAAATTAATTTATCTACACTCACTGGACAAAAAATTAGAAACCTTTTGCAACTGGCGTTAACAGATAACTGAGCGCATGGTATGCAAATGCAAGTTGTATGCCTTATATTTATCTGATAGCAAAGAACCTGTGATCGCATGTATGATCACAGTTCCTTGGCAGTATCAAATAAATACCGCATGCTTTCCTGTGGCCTCCTGTGAAAGACAGGTGATATTTCCGATTTTCAGAAAGGTGTTATTGTCGGAGTACGTTTATCAGGAGCCACAACTGAGTAAGCCACTGTTCAGTCGAAAGCAACCATCTGAAAAGCATACAATGAGTGGAAGACGAATGGAGAATGCAGCTCTAAAACGAAGAAAGTGTGGCAGAAAGTTGGTATTCTAAGAACGAGACTGTAGGAATTTAAAGCGAATTGTGCGTCAGAATAGAAGGTCCAGTCTGTAGCAAATGACTGAAAAAATTCAATTTAGGCAAAGAAAGACAGATTTACAACCGACTATACGGTGGAAGTTGAAGAATCTGGGATTCGTTAATCGTACTATACGAAAGAAACTTCTTTCCGTAAGAAAGGTTCAATTGGAGTGATGCTGCCAATGCAAAGACTGGACTGTGGAACAGTGGAAAAAGATCATGTGGTCTGACGAGTCCCGATTTATATTTCTTTGCATAAACAGTTGGGACTTGAACTTCATGAAGCCATGCACGGAGACTGTCTCGTGTCCGCCATTCAAGCAGCTGGAGGTGGTATCATGGTATGGGGTATGTTGCCATTATACCATCAGAAGGTCATGTTACCTCCAGTGAATATCTTTCTGTCGTGTGGGACCAACTTCATTCTGCAATTCTTCATTTTTACTCAGATTTCGATGGATTCTTTTAAGGATGAATGGCCAAATCCCAAGTTAGACTCCTCAGATGTCTAGCAGAATCCATACCGACGTGTACTGGCTGTAATTGTGGCAAAAGGTTTAATTTTTTGGCCAGTGAGTGTAATTTTGGGAAATTTTATTCTAAAACACTGATGGACAAAAGCTAAGGTATAAATGAAAAAAAAATATATAGAAAACAATATGCAATAATTCGGAAATTAATTATTAAAAAAAATCAATGGAATTTAATAAGGGAGTAGACTACTAGTGTACGTTCGTTCTGATAGTTAAATTATGTAATTTGAAAATTCGCTCATACATATCTCAGAATCGTTTGTGAATCATGAAAAGGTCTTTGTTGGGGGCGGGGAAATAATTGTCGAGGACTCCAAATTTGTCCTTCCAAAGCATCCCATACATGCTCAATGATATAAAATGAAGACCTTGAGGTAATATAATCACTCTGAAGAAACTTCTGAAAAATTAGGGAAAATTTATTCTTCTCTGTAGAAGTTTCCTTTACATAATGTTCGTGGGGCGGTTTTTGGGTCCCTTTTTTCCCCTCCTCTCTAGACGATATCGGATAATATTGGCAGAATTAATGTTCAGCGCATACACTGAGTTCAACCTTTCTCAATCCAATTTGGGAGTAAAATGGCTACATCATCCTCTACTACCCTTCAGGATGACACGGAACCCAGTTGCAAGAATTGATGCTGATGTATCACCATCAATTCTTGGAGCACTTTTCAATCGAGGAATGTGTGTTGCGTTTCGTCCATGTACAATGTACATGGACGAAATTCTTCAAGTATATCAGGCATTTTCAGGGAAGAAATACTCGAGTGGACAAAAATCATGGGATACCTACCAAGTAACGCGTAGGCCCACCTTTCGCCCGGATAAGAGCAGTCACACGGCGAGGCATTCAGTCCACTAGTTCACGAAAGCCTTCACAGGTATTTCCATCCATATTTTGCTACACCGCTGTCCATAATTCCATCGAATTCCTGGGTGGAGGATCGAAAGATCGAACGGACTTTTCCACAGCATCCCAAAAATGCTCCACAGGATTCATGTTCGGTAAACGTGGAGGCCATTCCATGGTGGTCAAATCTGCGGAATGCTCTTCGAACCACGTTCTAGTCACCACGGCTCTGTGAAGAGGCGTATTGTCCTGCTGGAAGAGTCCATTGCCCTGTGGATACACGATGACCATGGAAGGATGGACACGTAACCTGGACCGTTCAGAGATGCGTCTAGACGTACCAGAGGTCTCAACGTGTGCCAGTTGAACACGCCATAGACCACTGCCGACTGTCCACCTACCCGAACAGTCCCTTGTTGACATGACGGGTGCATAGCTTCATTCGGTTTCTGCCAGATACTAACCCTCCCATCCGCTCTAACTGGAAACGGGTCTAATCGGACCAGGAGCCCGTCTCCAATCATTCAAGGTCCAGTGCCGATGTTCTTTCGTCCAGTTAAGACGCAGAGTCCTGTGTCGTGGTGTTAGCAATGGGACTCTGGTGGGTCCCATAACCTATTCCAGCTAATGATCGCCTGATGGTCTTGGTGGAGACGTTTCTGGCACCTGCTTCGTTGTAGTCGGCGATGATTTGTGCTACTGTCGCGCCCGGTTGGCTGAAACAATGCGAGACAGATGTCGACGGCCACGTTCTTCCACCACCTTTCTCCGCCCACAGCACTGTCCACGATGAGATGCTGTTCCGGAAGAAAGTCGCCATAGCCTAGTGGTCAGGCGCGCGGGTGTATAAGTACATGTGCCTTGAATGACCGGGGTTCAAGCCCGTGACTGCTGAATACGGTTCTGTTTCTTGTATTCTGTCTATCTTGTTAACTCCTCTGACTGTTTGGTCGTCCCGGAGTATAAACAGAAAATTTACTTATTTTATTTTAAATGGCATATTACCGATACACTCTTGACACTGTAGACCGAGGATAGTGCAATGCTGTAACACCGCCGCGATAGAGTAACCGATGCGTCGAGCACCCACTATCATCCCTCTTTCAAAATCGGTTAACTCACGACATTTATCCATACTGACATCGAATTATCGTCTACGTAAATGCAGTGTACCTATATACCTGCCAAGCGGTGGATTCGTCCACTAGTGAGAGGGGTGACAGCGTCGCGTTGCACAGGGTAGGTTGTGGGAATTTCCTTTGGAGCGAAAATATTTCGTTTGTACGATATGGAAAGCTCTGGAGAGACAGAAATAGAAAAAAAGATAGTTGTGTGTTATCTGGCTGTCAGAGGTAATCATAACTCCCTATGAAGATTCACAACATCCTCTGCTGTATGCTCGTTTTCAAGAGTAATTTGCATATTTCGGAAATGAGAAATTTTATCCATAAAGTCGACTATATATACTTAATACCAAGTGTAATTCTTTTCTGACGATTCCAATTCAACAGTAATAAAATTATACAACCACACTGCTCTTAGATTGAATTAGCTGACATTATTTGGTCTCCAATCTAAATTAGCTTCCCAATACTCTTGAATTTCATCAAAATAGATTTATTCGTTTCTTCTTCTTCTGCAGAAATAAATTAGTTTCAATCAGCTCAATTATATTTCCGGATGTAACAAAATATGATCTCCAGGAACTTCGGATTCATCGACTTATCGGAGGTATGCATGGTATTTGTTTCTACAAACGGATTCTCACAGACGTAACTAGTTGTAATCCCATTTCTCCTCTTGTTAGTCTCATTCAAAGTATTTCTAAATCTTATTTGGGAAACAGATTCTTTGTCATTAAGTGATTGTGAAGACTACATCGAAATTAAGCTCATGGTATTGCATTCTAAGCATCTTTAATATGGAGGTTCTTTGAATGATTTTAAGAAGAAAAAAAAAATGTTCATATTAACATGACCTCATTAATATTAAATTAACAAGCTCTCAATTATTGATTCTTATGTATATAAGTATTATCGTATTTAAAATCAAAAGGCCTAATATTTTCCTTGTTTTGATCTTCTTGTCTATATGTCTATTATGGGAATTATGATCTTAAAGTTGTTGCTCAAAATAGCGTTGAATATGACCAGTCAAGAAAATAAGGTTGAAATTCCTATTTTAATACTTCTCCAGCTCAAGATACATTATTTGTCTGTAAGATAAAGACTATTCTTATTACACAGATGAGTTGAGGTATAACAGATAAGTTTTTTGATGATTGCTGATGTTAACTAACCTGATATCGGACTTGACCCATACCGCCGGACTGTGTTCCATTTGTCGCTGCTGGGGAAAAATTTCTTCCCCCTCATTCCAAAGAATCCAAGTCCTCTTTTATTCTGGTCTTGATCTTGTGAAGTTTGGCTTTTCTCTCCTCTATACGTTCTCTGTGGTGGGGTGGATCCACGCATACGTCCGTACATTTTGAGATACCATGATGGTTTGGGTGGTAGAAATGATGACATCTTATCGAAGTTTGGTATTTCGTTGCCAAACCTGTAATCGGGTAGCTTTCTCCTTCCTCTCATTGGGAGAAATGCCATGCGCCTCTTTTCGTCATTGATTGAATCCCAATGGGATCCTTCAACCTCTTGAGCAGGCAACGACTGGGAGGACTTTTCATTGACCATTTCTTCACTCGAGAATTCTTCAGGATCTATTCCAGAAGATAGTAGAGGATTGATCATCCTGCTTTGAACCTCCACGTTTTCAGCTTCCAAAGGGAAGTTCTGCAAACAAAGACATAAGAAAAAAAATTAAAATCACAATTATGAAAATATTAATTCTAAACTTCTTATCTATAGGATGAAAAAAACATTTGTTTTGGGCATTGATCAAAATCAATAAAATAAAAATTTCCGCTATCGTTTTAATTGGAAAATACAAAATAAAGTATTTGAAATGTTTAAGTTCTTTACCGTTCGATATTCAAAAACTGACTGACCTATATTGATGAACACTGAACGCTCAGTGTCCATTCTCTCCGGATTAAAATGCTGCCCAAGTAAGCGGGCTAAATCTCCAAAAGAGGCATTTCCACATCATCACTTGAAACAACAGAATACAACGGGTAGCCCTGTTGTACCCAGTTGTTTGGTGCCTGCTGAACTGAAACTAGCACCTTGGTCTTGGTGTGGAATCCTGAGATGCCTTTAGCTTTAGGATCGCTTCTGGACCTCTTAGGGTGCATCTTATGACATTAAAATAGGATGGAGTACTGTTGCTAACGCTACAATTGATATCTTCCCATTTACTAACAACATAATATGTCGCAATACTATATCCAATTATTTCCTGTTATGTATGACATCCTGGATTTTAAAGAGGGAATCTCGAAAATTGTTTGGATTGATCTGTTCTTTCTAGAAATAGTGCACTATTATAGCTGACAGTTTTGACTTTTCAAAGAGCTTCAAGGAAAGTTATATCCATGGCTGCTACTGGATATCTTCAGTTTCAAGATATTCCACCACCACTTGAGCTCTATGTGCAGTGACGTTGTCGTGCATGAAAAGAAAATCTGAGCCAACAACACCGCTAAAAAGTATCACATAGGATTCGAGAATCTGTTCACGGTTCATTGCGCAGTTACGGTACCCCTATAAAAAATTAAAAGGGGTGCAGTCGTTGTTCATTATTCTGCCTCACAAGAAAACACCACCTCCACAGTAAGTGTCCCTTTCTCTGATGTTGAAGGGATGGTTCCGCATTCCTCGTTGTCTCCAGACGAAATAACGTCTAGAACTAAAATGAGACTCCTGTTTTATTGTGAAAAATGTCTTCGGTGACACTGTCCAACTTGGACATCAAAGCAAGATTAGCATATTTTGTGGCACATCGCGTGGATTCGAACAAGAATATTGGGTAAAAATCTGTACTTGAACTGGCCACTCAGCAACGATAAGTTTTGTCAGTTTGATCTTTTCCAACAGACTGCGCTTAATACCAGAAGGTGTAAAATTAATGTGACCTCCACCCACTCATTGAGTTGGAGAAAATTTTCCATACTTTTAGATTTATCTAACAAAACAAAAAAGTTACTGGCGATGCTGAAAGTAATCCCATTAAAGAAAAAAACTTCAAAATCGGAAGGTTTTCATTCATAGAATGCTAAAGAAAAAGAAACCTTTTAAATTTGCAATTTCTATTCTGATAACAAGGATTATTTTCGCTTAGCAACAGAGGGATCAGTTGAAAACATTAAAAAAATTAATGAGCCCTTCAACATAAGCGTGGAGATCGATCAATTAAAAGCAAAATTCCAGATTACCTCTCCTTCTGTTCTGAGATTGCTTGCAATAATCAGGACAAACTCGTAGAAATTATAGTTAAACTAATCATGGTAATTTCGAAGATAGATTAAAAATATTGAAGGCAGTTTTCTCTCAAATCTGGAAGGGCCATTCCCCCAATTTACTAACCACATTAATACTCTAAACAGGACTACCAAATTATGATAATCTTTCTCAATATTGTACTTCTACTCTTGAAAAGAATTACTAAGACCTTACGTTCTCTAAAGAACCGTGAAAAGTTAATGGAGAACACTTAAGTATTCCATTTTATCATCAAACTCTTTCTTTCAATTATAAGTTTCATTACTGGACTCATTATATTCTAATAAAAGCATAATGAGAAATTATTGGAAGATGGATTTGACCAATATTAACAGAGAATTTATGAAAATCCATTGGAATCTTAACAGCCCTTCAAAACGAAAAAGTATCTAAAATAGCTAACACAGCTATTATACACTACTCAACAAAATTAATAGAACACAAGAAGAAAACATTGTGTAACTTGTGCAGCTTGTGATGAATCGGGACACAATTTGGCATGGTGGTGTACCACAGAACAAAGATGAAATGAGGGGACAGCGAGAATCGTTGGACAGGTACAAGGGGCATTTACAAGGGTTGTATAAGAATTATCAGAAAGGTCACATTACAGAAGTCGATACCAGATGCTCGAAAATATTGTCACATGACGTCAGTAGACGTATAATCCTGCCCAACGGCTAAACAAGCCTTACAGTGGTGAACCATGCTCGATATAAGAGCGTCTATAAGATTCTGTGGCAACGAATCCCATTCTTCCACTCACCAAGTGACGAGGAGTTGGCTGTTGGCGTGCAATGCGACACCGAAGGGCATCCCACTCATGTTCGATCGAGTTTAAGGCTGCTGATCATGTTGGCCTTTGCAGTCGTTAGATATCTCCAGTTTCAAGATATTTCTCCACTGCTTGAGCTCCATGTGCAATGGCATTGTCGTGCATGAAAGGAAAAGCTGGGTAACCGCACCCTTAAAAAGTCGCACGTAGGGTTCGAGGATCTGTTCTCGGTACTTCTGCGCAGTTACAGTATCCCTATCAAAAACATGAAGAGGGGTGCAGCCGTTGATCATAATTCCACCCCACACGAGAACACCGTAAATGTCCCTTTTGCTGATGTTGGAGGGATGGTATCGCATTCCTCGTTGTCTCCAAATGAAATAAGTAGAATATCTGTTTGTACGCTAAAACTGGACTCCTATTTTATTGAGAGTAGTGTCTTCAGCGACTCTGTTAACAATAAAATATTCATGAAGGACATTTTGTTCTGTTAATTTTGTCGAGCAGTGTATCTAATAATAATAATAAGCTAAAGCATAATCGGTTAAAACTGTGGTCCGAGGATCTCCTACCTGATTTTCACAGCAATGAAAAAGTGTGGGTATGGAAGAAACCATACAAGACAATGAAGGGTAATTTCAAGTTGGAAATGCAACCATCCATTGTGCTAAATGTATCATATTTAGCGATCATGTGGATTCGAACCACCGTCAATTGAATGGGTTACTGAATTTAAAATAACAGGAATTCTTTTAAAGTGGAAATTAACTGGATGACCCTTGAGGAGGAGAATGCGAAACACGTCAGGCTGTATAGGGAGCCCACAGGAATCTATCCCTGGTTGCAGTTTAGAATTAGGCGTACTCAGATGTTTTCAAATTAGATGTGGCCCCTACAGTTCGATAATCAGATTCGCAGTGCTCCGAAGGTCAGATTCTTAGTTGATTTATTGGAAGAGGTAGACGGTTGGATTTTTTTCACGTGGAGATACGCGAAAAACTTTGTATGCTGAGAAAATTTGTGATGCTAGACATGCGCAAAAAATAAAGTAAAAAATATTCTTCGCAGCTATAGCGACAATCAGTGAGGACAGGCCGCACCGTGTATATGGATAGAATTTGATTAGCTTAGATGTCTTCGGGGCTACAAGCGGTGCTCACATCGAGACCTTTTAAAGTGTCAACATTGAACTTGGAGAGTTTCTTAACACTTTCCAAAAATATTAGTGTTTTTCGTTTCGTATTCAAAGAGTCCATAAAGTTTGAATTCCGAGAGTTCTCTTTCGAAGACACTGTACTTTATCCCATCATTTCACTTCAAGGATCGATCTGCTGAAGGGTTTGGTCCTTTTTTTTAAATTTATATTAAAGATTTATTTGAAATAGAAAAGAATTATAATATTTGTTGTATGCCTAAGATTTGAATGTTTTTTTAAGTATTGCCTAATAATCAGATAATAATATACTTCAAGCGTGCGTGTGTTAATTGCCAAGGCAACAGTATATTTATATTGAGTCTGTAATTTGTGTGTTTTCTGTGGCTGATTTGCTTGTTTACTCGACGAAGAAACACGTTTCCAGAAGAAAAATATCATGCAACCTTCCATTGAGTTCAACTAATTTGGTGAAGTTGTGAATAAAAACCCATAAAAATTCTCCACATTATTGACATGACCTCAAGACATTCATTTTCCATCTGGTGTGGGATACACGATGATTATATCCCCATGCAACCCGTGAGGGCAATATATTTCAAGCAGTACTTTCTACACTGCTCGATAAAATTAACAGAACACGTGGTGGTATAACTTGTGCAGCTTGCGATGAAGCAGGGGAAATTTGGTATGGTGGTGTACCAAAGAACAAAGATTAAATGAGGACAGGTATTAGGGACGTTTATAGGGGTTGTATAAGATTTACCTAAATGGTCACATTACAGAAGTCGATACAAGATGCTCGCAAATATGGTCACATGACATCAGCACCGTCTATGATCCTCTCCAACGGCTAAATAGGCCTGACAGCGGTGAACCATGCTCCATATAAGTGTATCTATAAGATTCTGTGACAACAAATCCCATTTTTCCACAACAGCGCACACCTTAGCTCACAAAGTGGCCGAGGAGTTGGCTGTCGGGTGCAATGCCACACCCAAGGCGTCCCACACATGTTCGATCAGATTCAAGTCTGGTCTGAAGATATTCAACGACTACCATGCTGGCCACGGCAGTTGTTGGATATCTTCAGTTTCAAGATATTCCTCCACCACTTCAGCTCTATGTGCAGTGGTGTTATCGTGCATGAAAAAAAAAAAAATCTGGGCAAACCAAACCCCTAAAAAGCCACACATGGGGTTTCGAGGATCTGTTCTCGGTACCTCTGCGCAGTTATGGTACTCCTATCAAAAGCATGAAGAAGGTTGCGGTCGTTGATCATCATTCCGCTAAAATGGGCCTCAGAGAACAGAACTATACCCCATTTGTCAGGGCTCCAAGTTACTTGCTCATGGCATCAGTTTCGACCAGATGTGCTGTGGCTTGGGGTTAATCGGATAGAAACCACTGGCTTCCTTGCTTAGAGTTCATTTGATTTGAGGTATCTTAGCATAGTTCGGTTGGAAATATTTTCACCCGTGGTCGCAGCAACCTTGAGAGATAGTTGATGATGGGTCATCGTAGGGTTTAGTCTTTCTGTAAGATCCAGATGGCGGTCTGTTCTGTTTGACGTAGCCCTCGGGTGACCTTGGCCAGCTCTTTTTGTAAAGGGTCCTGTCCCCTGAAACTGCTTTCATGTGGGTATATGTATAGGGCGGCACCTAGAACATCTTTTCAACTCCGCCTCGGTTCTCTGTGAAGAAGAGAATCGCTGCAAACTGGCCAGATATGCGATTGATGTAGGTGTGTGTGGGAAGTGTGCATGTTCTATTGTGTTCTGGCCACTTGGCTACCCAGAAGCATCAGTCACCTGGAGAGATTATTTTGGGCATTCGTCCACTGCATGGGAAGGTGGGCCAGTCCAAGTAAAGCACGTACCAAATCAAGAGGCGCTGACCCACCTGGTGTTAGCAGAAGGTGGGTCAGGATCCTGGGCTCATCCAAGAGGGAAAAAGAAGCGTGGTACTGGTTATGAAATAAAAAAATATATAAAAGCCACTGGTGCTGGTAAAAAAAAAGAAAAGAAAAGTAATGTTGAATAAATACTTGTTTTGCCGTCCAGGATAATTTAGAAGTCATACTGATGTTCTTTAAGATCAGGGCAAAGACAAATTTTACCTACACGAACCATAGAAGAAAATATAGCTAATTATGGTACCGTTATGCTTAATTCATGAGCAACCCAAATACAGAGAAATCTCTAAGTGCCCTCCGAAAGAGCTCTTGTCATCCAGGATAGCAGAGATGCAAACTGTTATCCCTCACACAAGTGCATATGGTGAATTGTTTTGGTTCGTCACTTCGGCATTGATTCACTTTCTGCGAGCAAAGACCTCGGAGGAAAAGTTCTGAAGAGCTGAAAGATGGCTTTTATTCTGTAGGGGCAACTCCTTACGTCCTAGAGAGAGAGATCCGGAACGCCAGTTCGCAGCCTCACCCCAATATCGTCGTAGATTGCACAGTTAAATAGCCGGCGACTCCAATCTTCTGTATTCTCGTAACGGCAGGGATCGGTGTGCCAAACTGAAAGAGTTTTTTATTGAGGGAGCCATGTCCAGTTACCACAAAAGAAGTTTCCATAGTTAAGGAGCACCAGGTTTTAACCGATTTAGAAAGTAAGAATGTCACATTAGGCAGGAATTTTCTTGTAGCAGCTCCAAGTGGGGTGGTATCCCATCTGGTCTCAGATACTAATTAGCTCCTTAAAGCATCCGGATTTCTCTTTTTTGGGATCTTCGTTTAAATTAACTGGATACCCAGTAATTCTGAAGGTATTTGTTTTTTTTTTTTTTTGTGCGTGTCGAAAGCAGAGGACACGATAGATGCAAATAGCTCCAAAGGGACACCGCAATAACTTGCACTGCAGTGGTAGAAACTGTTCTGCAGACTCTAAGAACAGAGAGGAGTATGACCGCTGGATAGAATTCAGCTTTAATCTCATTTTGGAATTGGTGGCAGGTGAAAGCAAACTCCTGCCGCATAGGTGACTATGGGTAGGAAAACAGCGTTATAGTAGAGAAAGGGTGACTTCCTAGAGAGACTCCATTCCCCCCCTGAAAATTCTAATAATTGACCCTGTGAATTTTTTGATTTTAGTACTCATGTGAATCAGATGAGGGTAGAAGGAACGCTTATGGTCAATAATTATCCCAAGAAGTTTAGCCTGAGTGACTACAGGGAACCGTTTTTAAATAATTGACTTGGAAAGGTCGCCAGAGATCCATCTTGTATTTAAAAAGCATAATTTTATTTTTTGGATTAATTTTAAGTTTGTTAGCCCAAGTGAAAATGTCAGATAAAATCCGATTTGCATTCACCTCCAACACCACACGAGAACTGCCCAAGACTACAATTGTCAGGTCATCGGCCAAAATCATAATTTTACAGTTCTGGAAAGAGCGGCTCACCCAGTCTTTAAGCACACTGTTCCAGATAAGGGTCCCCAGGACTGAACCATGGGGGCAGCCTCGAAAAACCTTCCTAGAGACCTGAAGAAATTTTGATTTGACAATTATTGAGCTGTCAGATGAAGGGCCGAAAAGCCCTGAAACGGTGCCGTCTGGGTGGTGGTGCCCACCGAGAATAAGTAACAATAGTCTTCTGTTTTGGTAAAGCGTTACTTATTCGAGGTAGTGCAATACATGGTAATTCGTTTGAAGGATGAGCACAATATGAGATACAGATAAAATGATGCCCCTTCAAACTACAAACGTAGTTTCTTCGTTTAAGTGGTTTCTATGGTGTATTTACACCAATATTATATAGAATATTTACACTCTTAAACATATGATGCTTTATTGCATCAATCTTCATTTTAACAGAAGTAACTTTGATATAATTTGTACATATGAAAGGAGCATCTGGCAGACCGAAGACTTTGAAGGGCGCTACCACACCAGACAGCGTCGAAGGCGCGTTCGAAGTCGACCATAATAGCTAGTTCAAATTTGGACTTAGAATTTTCAAATGTGCCAGATGAAGTCAAACAAGGCCTCCTCGCAAGAATGACCTCGAGTAAAGCCATACTGACGAGCGGAAAAGAGATTTTGCTGTTGAAACAGTTGTTAGGCGAACAGCCATAAGACGCTGCAAGATCTTCCCAAGATTGGCAAACAGCTCAATTGGTTTGTATTTATGCGGATTTGAGGCAGGCTCATCTGGCTTTTTGATATGACTGAGCACAGAAACGTTCCAAACAGAGGGAAAACCGAAAAATGAACACCGATTCAATCATATCCATTCCTGGACGCTTTTTCACGTTCAGAGGTTAGTTCTAAAGTAAATGGCTCGGTACATTCTTCAGCGGTGTCATTGTTATTTGCTTCTCGAATTGCCATATGCTCTGGAGAATCTTCAGAAGGATTATCCATAGTGAATAAGTTATCAAGAATTTGCTTGACAGAGTCCGTCCTGCAAAATTTTTCATGGGTCTCAGACGTAACAGCGCACAGGACATCATAGATGAATGTCCTCTCTCGAGCTATCTTGTACATGAGTCCCCATGGATTTTTGCTGTTGGATTCTTTTACAAAAACGGCCAAGTTTCTCTCTTTCTCGTTACAATTGCTTTATTAAAATGTTCTTTTTGACAACGTAGTCATTATACAGTCGCATAACGTCAGCAGCAGGTCAGTTGCAATGTATACCAGCGACTCCGCAACTGGCGGTGAATTGATTTGCGAAGAGTAGTGAGGTCCTCCTGAGACCACCAGGAGCAAACTTTACAGCCGATGGTCTTCTTTGCTGAATGATAAGAAGCTTTTATAAGAAACGGTTGGATAAGCTTGGCTAGATTTTCCGCAGAAGTTAAACTAAATCTGTGCGAAGGGTTTAAAAGATAGTCGTTATGATGGCGGTATCAGTTTTTATGCAAAGCGGGACGAAGTTTAGAGTTTTAGGCGAGTAGCAGTTGGTAGGTGCATCGACAGAGACTTAGTACACAATGGCTCTATGGTGGCGGTTGAGCTGCAATATGTGGAGAATTGGCCTGGTCGATTATGGACTGCATGATTATGATTTAAGAAAGTCTTCAAGAAGAAGGCCTCGGGCGTCAGAAACAGCACTGAACCTAAAATGGGAGCTTGTATTAACGTCCGAGGTAATGAGAACATTCCTAGAACCTAGGAAGTTGAGTGCGAACTCCAAGAACTTTAGCGAGTCATTGATGTCTGCAGAAGAGGAGCAGTAGATTGACAGAACATAAAAGGAGAGAAATGAGAAGGTCATTTGCACACACATCGCCAGTTTGTTGCAGAGATCCTGGACAACAACCACATCTAAGTTTCTGTTTAAAATGATGATTCGTGTTTTAGGCTTGGGACACAGGCTGCGCCACTCAGACATAAATGGAATAGTCCTATAATCTTGGAGACATGCCCAAACAGACTCTTTGGGAAGTAGGACTCCTGAATGGAGATCATGTCCACAGAGTTTTTCTTTGCAGCCGGCAGAATCTCCATGATTTAAAAAACATGGAGTTTAAGTTTTTGTAGAGTGCAGGAGGAAGAATGAGAGTGAAATTCTGCAGAAGAAGTTTCATCCTGATTCACCACAACTAGAGTTATTTGAATTACTCTCCATCAGCAGTTCTGAGCCGTATCATTTCCAAGGCACATTGGTATTTGGGGCAGATTGTATCTTTCACTGAGTGCTGTGAAGCTCTCTTGCTCCTCTTATAATTAATGCAGACAGGCTACTTCTCTTTGTGTGGGCACTCTGCAATGATATGCCCACTAAGGGCACAGTGACCACAGAGTGCAATATTGTGCGGTATGCCCGTCGCCTAGGCAAATAAAACATTTGATTATTATTGTGAATGCTCTAAACATGTGGGAGCCACAGCCCAGGAACACCCGATCAAAGAAAAGCACTCCTTTATAGATTTTGGGTCAAAGCTGACAACCATGTGCTTAGTCGGGGATGAAGTTGATTGACTTGGTATTGAACCGAAATGTAGTACCCGTCTTTACTTCCTCGTATGAGAATCCTAAATCATATTGGTTCTTAAAGTCCTCTAAGGAGTCCTCATTTGAGAAGTCTTTGGGAACGCCATAGAAGAGAATTGCAGAATCTGATCTTTTTTGAAGCCGATGTGGCGACGGCAGCAACAAAAAAAGCAAAGGAAGAGATTGTATCGAGACCTTCCTTGGACGCGGTTTTCAAGATGTCTTCCCGATTTCTAATCACTCTGAGAGATTTTACTTTAACCAACTTGAAGTTGCTTTTGAGAGTTTGGATACAAGCTCCTTCACCGCACGGCTAGTTTTGAGTTCGATGGTGCCATTGGCTCTCAAAAGATGTATATTCTGTGATGGTTGGGTTATGGGGCCAAATTGAACGCTGTTTGGGGTCTATACTGTGAAAAGTTTGTTGTTATCAGAAGAAGGTGAGGAGATGCCCTTCCTCGGGGCATCTGTAATGATGCAGCGGGATCTGGGATATATGAAGATGTATGTGGGTTGGGTTTGTTGTGAAAAAGGTCTAAGTCTTTTTCGAGGAGGATCGCTCTGGATCGTAGCTCATCGTTGACGGGGCGTAGCTTCTCGTTGTCTATCAGCAGCGCCATGGCAATTGTATCCAGGCTTGATCACAAGTCCTGGATGTAGTTCCCTGCTGTTTCTGTAAATCTATTTGCATCGCAATTAAGAAAAGACATCAGTTCTTTATACAGCTTAAAGATGATCTGGTGAAGGGGACACATTCTCAAGAATGTGTCCCCTTCACCTGCCTGGAGGAGGAACTGGAGCCAGAAGAAAATGAGCGGCCCAAAACAGATGTCCCGACAGGAATGCAAGGAATAGGAGTAACTGGGAGAAGTAACCTTGGAAGCAGCATGGTTGTTACTAGGGGAGTCAGCAAGAGGACATCCAGGAGAACTTGCCACTGACTCCATAGGTCTTAGTTTAATTTATTCATATGGAGAAGCAGCATTCTCATAGCGGAACAAAAAGGAGCTTAAGTTTCTTCTTGCTCTTTTTCTTTGATTGAATTTCTCTGAATTGGTGTTTATGTCAAGGGATTAAAGTAACTGACAGCAAAAATATCAATCAAACTAAGTTAATAATAATCTGTTAGTTTAGCCCTGGGCTGTACACCGTCTTTAATTCCACTATTTTCTGAACTATCTACTGATTTCTTATTGAGTAACTCAATTACTAGCACCAGGCAGCGCCACAACTGCAGGCCATTTGCAAATTGAAATAAGAATATACTTCCAATTTATTAAAATACATTAAACTATATCTACCTCTCTCTTGCAGTGTCCCTCCCAAATAAAGACTCCAAGGTACACATACGAATTTCTCTTTTATTATTATTATTTTTTGTTTTCCCAATATAAAAGGCACCACACAAGTAGTCTGCTGTTATTAGCAATTCAAATTTTGCTGTCAGTTAATTAAATCTATATTCATAATTAAAGTACAATTGCAATTATGAGTACCTCGTTATCCAAACTATCAGTGGTCGTAATGCAGGCTTCCAGTGGCCCCCAAGAAGAGAGGGCAAGACAAATACTATGACGTTACAATCAGCAAGCAAAACAACATGAAGGCAGCGGTATTGAAACAGACGTATACACATTGGACAATCGTAGACAAACGAAGCTGAGCAAAACACTTACTGCAATCGAACCACTCAACGACCACTTATCACCACCATACGCAGAATAACTTCCAGAACTTTATGGCACTATTCATATTCATGAAGGTAATAATTATCCCCATAAAAACTGAAAAAAAAAGGAGCTTGAGGAACCATGACCGCATGATCACGTCACCTTGGCAACTCTAAACTGCTTTCATGGTCCCAAGATGACCTTTCGTGACACATTAAGCCAACGTGCCACTTCCACCTGCAACTGTCCTGTTTCAAGTCATCCGACTGCCATCTCAAAGAATCATCTAAACAACGATGAATTGCCATCTTGAGTATTGTAGATGTGGCTGTCCCACTGAGCAAGCCAAAAAAACGGGAATGAAGTGATATGGTCGAAACCTGTGTTTTTATAGTCATGAATAATTTGCTGTTCTGTAAGGTAGTAGATCGATTTGTATTGGATACTCGGAATTTGCATGCCACGATTTATATCAACTATTCGCCTTCGACCAAACTGTTCACAATAAAATATTCATGAAAAACATTGTTTATTTTGATCAAATTAAATTTTTAATTAAATTGTAAGAAATCATGTCTATTTTAGAATAAGCTTTACAAGTGCGTCTTTAGACAATTGGAAAATGTTCAAAAACGGTTTTAAATATTTATTGAAGCAGATGAACTGAACTTTCACAGACAGTATTTTAGGAGCTACGCTGGTGCTAAAAGGTTAAACGCAAATAATACAGAAAAGGCCCGAGTTCGAATCCCATCAATACGTGAGGAATTTGTGCGCTTTTTCACAACGTGGCCGAGTTAGTCGGTCTCCGGTGGGAGTTGCATGGTTTATTCTTCTCTGGAAATTATTTCTTCTAGCAAAGATGATTCTCTGAAGTGAAAAGCAATACGGAGAGTGGAGTCTGGAGAATGTCTAGTGGAAATATCCGGATGGTTGAATGCGACTGGCAGGCAGCATTAGTAAGCAGGCTGTGGAATGAATTCAAGAATACGAAACTGTCACTTGAATTCCTGTCGAGACCGTCACTGTGTCATTTCCATCAGATATGCGTATATGCGAACACGCAAAAAAAAAAGAAGGGAAACTAAGTTATGTAAAACATACGCATTGAGTCAATCAGGAGAAGACAGGATTATTTTGGACTTACCCGGCTGTAACTCATGATCTGACTTCGGACCAGGCCATACCTCAGGACATTTTACAGAGTTCTGTATCGTCACAGTCTACCACGGAAGATTTCAACCAGTGTTCAGGAGTCACCCTACCTAAAACATACTCCATGTCTACACCCATCCATGTCTGTGACGACCACTCTTTGGTCCTAACTGGAGTCAAATTTCACAGAACTTTCTTTGGAGCTGGGTGGATCTATACGAAGGCTTCTATAGGGAGAGAATCTACAGAAGCTTCACGAAACGGGAATTTAATACCATTGTGTTCCCTCGACCACAAGAGAGCAAGGTGGTACAGTTTCCTGCTGTATGTAAATGGCTCAGGGAGCAATGGGCCATGGTTGTCTTCACAAGTGAATCGAGATACAGAACACACTGCTCTGAAACTGCTATCTTTACTACACTGTCCTACCATTAATATACGGACACCCCTCCATTGGTAGTTGGTCACGTCCTATCAAAGCACCACTTCTCAGACAATTACAAAAATTGCTTATAGGACTTTGAGGAGACAGTACACGATTGTGAATGTCAGATTCCGCGATCAACGGAATTCAGATTTCCAGAGCGGAATAGGGCGCCACATAAACAAGTCTGTAAGTGACATTTCAACAGCACTCAAGATCGCCAGATCGACGACGATGTGATCTGCAAATGGAATCGGATTGGTGCTCAAATCGTCACCAAACGACCGGAACACCTGACGATATGAGACAGGAGTCCCTACAAAGAGTCGTTTGCTCTAAACGCAGTCTACGTTGTTTCAGCATACACAGGATCTCAGTGAGAAGATTAGGACATATGTGAGCACTAGTATAGTGCACAGGACGCTGCATCATATGAGTTACCACGGTCGTGCAGCCCTGCAGAAGTCACTAATCGCTGAATAATGGGAGACGCCGTCTAGTTTGGTGTAGTCCAAGACCTGTCGTTCTTGGACTATTTATCAATGGAAAGCTGTATTTTGTGACGAGTTAGAGGCCAGAGTACATGCGCTACCACTCTGCTGGTTGTGCTAGTGTGTGGCTGATTCTTGGGGAAAGCCACCAGCCGGATTGTATCGTCCAAACAATGAGGTTTGTTGGAGGCAGCATTATGGTCTGGTGGCTGTATTTCGTAGTTTTGCCCGGGGCCATTCGTTGTTTCGGACAAAAACATGAATACTGGAATCTCTCTAGACGTCCTCGACAATAATGAGTTACCTCCGTTGTGATAGCACGTCGGAGAAGGTCCATATCTCTATCAGCAGGTCAATGCTCCATGTTATACTGCTCACGTTGTGACGGACTGATCCGAGGACACGAGAGTAGAAATGTTGGATTGATCAAACCAGAGCCCCGACTTCAATCATACAGAGAACCTCTAAGATGAATTGAATTATCGGATGTGCATGAGAAGAGACCGCCATAAATACAGAGCTGAATTGGTCGCTACTTTGAAGGCCGAATGGTGGAAATATCAGAGGGTATTTACAAAAAAAAAAAAAAAAAAAAAAAAAAAAACTGGTGTAGAGTGTTTCACGGAGGTTAGAGGCTACAGGGGTTTCAGCAAATGTTATTAGTTTTTCTGTAAATAAAGGTTATTGGTAGATATGCAGGTGTCTGGCTATTAAAAAAGGTAGGACAGTGAATTGTACCAGGAGTTAGTAAAGACGAGCTAAACCATTATAAAATACGTGACATAATAATATCAGAGAAAAGACTTTTTGAAAAGCTATTGACATTTGGAGTATGTGAAGCTCCAGGGGCAGAATTATACCGAGAAAGGTGTCAGGCGAATGCATGAGACATTAGTAAAATGAGATCATCAGATGGACAAATAATTCCCTTGCACTAGAGAATGAGGAGCCAAACAAGTGATGACCACTTATAGACCAATGAGTTTAAGTTTTATGGTTGGCAAGATTACCACATCTATGAATAAAGAAGCAATACCGGACCATCTCGACAAGAATTGTACCCTAAATGGGCCTCAACATGGTTTCATGAAGGGGAGATCCTGCTTGATTATCACAACGTTATAAACTAGCTGCGAGACACAACATAAACATTATTAACTGGATTTAAGCAAGGCTTTTCATGCAGCTCCTCCTAAGATGGATCAGATCTACCATTGCGGAAAGAGGCACAATAGGATGGGGTAGTTTAATGGTGCTGGCTGAAATCAATATGTGTGAGCATCCCGATTCCATGTGATCCTACCACTCTCTCTCGATTATAAGATCAATAGATTCAGACTCTTGCCCTCGTGGGTAGCACAATTGGTGGAATCGTCGTCCTCCCCACACTGGGTGGAAAATAATACCAGAGTTCGAATCCAGTCAATGACGCGAAGAATTTAAGTTCTTTTTCAAAACGTGGCCGAGTTAGTCGGTCTCAGGGGCGGGTAGCAAAGTTTTTGACATTAAAAACGTTTTTACCGGCGTTATTTGGAAAAAAAGCGTTACATTAGCTAAAAATCGTCACGAAACGCGATGCGCATGCGTTGTACTTGTTGCGTGCAGTGAGGCAACAAGTACAAATGGGCCTGTTGTACTGGAGATTAATGAACTATATATCCGGTAATAAATTTAATGACAAAAATGTAGCTTTCAGGGAAAAATGGACCCCTTCATCAGCAATATACAAATTCTAATGTAATAATGACGTTAGAGACGTCATTATTCCATTAGAATTTGTATATAATAGATACAGAGTTGTGTGCGCTGTGATGCTTGCACTAACAGCGCGGGTTCACCTAATTAAAGAACTTTCAATCTCTGACAGAGAGATTATGGCGTCGTTCGATGTCATGTTCCTGTTTACATCGGTTCCAGTCCAACAGGCCGTAAACTGCATCAAGCGACTTCTGGAGAAAGACTCAAGATCTACCGAGCAGAACATCGCTATCCACAGAGGATATCTGTATTGCCTTCAACGTCAACCTATGCTTGTCAGGCAGCGTCATTACCTTCGGGGATCCCCTGTACAAACAGGTGCACGATACTGCTATGGGTGCCCCTGTTAGGTCCGTCGTGGCAAACATCGCCATGGAGGAATTGGAGGAACAGATATTCCTGAGCCCGCCTGTACCTATTACAGTTTGGTGTAGATACGTCGATGATATCTTCAACACTACTGGAGTACCTCAATTCTTTATCAGTATTCATCCAGTTCACTTTAGAAGTATACCGGTCCCTTCCATTCTTAGCTGTTCTGGTAAAGCGTGTGGGCCCACGCCTGGAGATCTCAGTATACCGTAAGTCAATGTGGTACGGGCAGTTTACCAACTACAGATCGGGCCACGCCCTTTGCCATCTCAACAGCACCACCTGCACTCTATTCTCCCGAGCTTGGAGACATTCCAGCTCAGAGGAAACTAGGCGCTACGAGATTTCCAGGGTAAAAACTGACGTGGTCAATTGTAGTTGTCCAACCCACATATTAGACAAGTGCTTACTACAAGCGCAAGAACTCGCAATCGGCCCAAGACCATCATCACCACATGACAATATGCCTATCGCTTATATTCCCGAGTATAAGCGATACTATCCGAGCATGTTGAACCATATTTCGAAAATCCTCCGGGAATATCGCTGGCAGCTAACCCACAGATGTTCGTGCACCAACAATGAGCGCCAATCTAGTGTTCAATATCGCGGCCATGCACGCATCACAGCGCGCACAACTCTGTATCTATTACATTTTGTCTCTAACGTCATTAGTCTGTTAGAATATTGCTGATGAAGGGATCCGTTTTACCCTGAAAGCTACATTCTTGTCATCTGTCATTAAATTTATTACTGGACATATACAGTATCATTAATCTCCTTACAACAAGTACAATTGAGCAGTGACGCGCTACGTTATACCGTTATATCAGCGTAATGATTAATACCCGAGTGACTGTGCCAAAATCTACAGCCCAGCGTTCGAAGGAATATCGTGAAAAAAAGGGAAGTTGGACTGAAACGTGAATCCAGATGAAATAATGAAGGAATATCGTGAACGGAAGAAAAGGAAATTAGAAATTCAAACTATCCCGAATCATAATGAAATTCAACCACAGAGTTCAACTATGCCTGATACTTATCAGGAAATAGTAGAACTCTGCGCGAAAAAAGCGAAATTAGAAATGGCTAATAATGAGATTCCTGATCACATCCCTATAGTGTGTACACGAGCTGACAGCGAGTTTGAAAAACTAGTGTACAAAAACCCATTTGGATTTAGCTGCAATGTTTGTGATCGATTATGGTTTCAGATAGATTTGAAATCATTTCCAACAACTTCATATGAATTACTTCAAAATGAATTTCATTTACAAGAAGCGAGCACTTTCATGACGTGTAATACACGTCATATTTCATTAAAAGAGGGACTGATACCAACTATGGATTTATATATCCAACATATCCTACTCATTTGCCTCCACTGGATGTTGTAATTGAGCGTTTGATATCACCACGATTACCCTTTATGCAAATTCGTCGTTTACTTTATGAACGTGGACAATATCGGATCATTGGACAACTAATAAATGTACCAGTTAACGTAAATACGATGGTTCATCAAATCTTCAAGGATTGTGCAGAAGAAAATATGGTTACGGTATTTGATAAATTCATCTTTGTATAAATTCTATGGCATAAAAGTGAGTGACGATTTCTTGGGGACAATGATGATACTGAAGAGGAACATTCAGATGAAATCGTGGAACCTGTCAATAATGATGAACCATTGTTAATTCAACAACAAACATTATTATGGTCGAAGATAAATATTTGTTTATAGCACCGGGTCAGAAATCATCTCCAACAAGTTTAATATTTGATATACACGCAGAAGAACTTTCTTTTCCAGCTATACATTTGGGACATGAAATAAAATTTAAAAATGGATTGAAAAATCACTCCCTTTATGATGGTATCGAGTGAAATTGGTAGATCTGATCATCGTGGAATAACTCCAACATTTGCTACATATGGCAATGACAATTATGACAGACACCACAGATGACACACGACAATGTTCTTGACGTTGAGTGGATGTGAACCAACATGGCTCGTGTTACTACGTATATTATACAAATTCAGATATAAACGAGAAATTACAACTAATGAAGTTAGGGATCTACCTTACATGGAAAGAGCTACATTAATAAATAAAGATTCCGTAATGTGTGCCATATACTTCAAAAAAATTGTTGAGAGTATACTCAAATTTTAAAATCTAAACCTATAGTCCTTTTGGGAAATATTATGTTGTGAATTTCTTTAAACCATCGAGGAACAATGCACCCTCTGCAGCATTAGATGACAACGAAGGTGGGATGGAAGAAGCAATCCAAATGATAGATGCATTATGTTCTATAGGAAAAACTTCAGAAATATCGATTTGAAGCACCTTTTTGGCCAATGTCGCAAACTCGTATATTGATACCAATAACCGCAGATGGCAATCGAAGATTAGCTTGCCGCAAAAAATGTAAAATGCACGACTCATTAGAATTGAATAATCATGTTAATTTTGAAGAATTCCTTAAATCAAATCAATGCCAATCAGAAGAAGAATACAGTACTAAATATTTTGAGGGCTGGTTTCAAATGACCACGTAATTTCTTAAACGCAAGATAGAAGAGAAATTTATGAATAATTACAATCCTTGGATTTTAGGAGTGCTCAAGTCCAATTTGGATTTACAATTCATCATAGAAGAATACTCGTGTGCAGCATATGTAGTTGAATGTGTGAATAAGCAATCTGCAAAGGAAAATTATAGAGATACAAGAAGAATATCCTGATATAGATATAACTGATGGAACACGAGCATTAAGTGTAGATGTATTGAGTTCTGTGGAGATGAATTCACAAGAGGTAGCTCTTTTCACATAATTTTAGTTTCACAATGAGTTCTTGCAGTAAAGACGTTTTTAACGGCTGCCGCTGTGACATTATCAGTATATTGATACCACAACGGCCAGCAAACAGAAAATCGACCACAGAACACACGAAATTTACCTACAGTGTGAACAGAACAATATCTTTTTAGTCACTGATGCTCCTAAAACTCTGATATACAACAATAACAGATCTTGGCTGATACTTTCTCGAAAATTCAATTCTAACAAAGCAAGAATCAAAGACAACTGATTAATTGCTTCAATGAGACAAAGTCTATTCAAGATGAACGGTCTTCTTCCTTAGATTTGCCATGATCACTTCCTGCTATTGATTCCTAAGTGAACCACAGATGACAGACTTTTTCCTGCTAATTGCAGTGTCTCGCTGACTTTCCTTAGATTTAATCTTAATTTGCTCTTGTTGTTGTTGTTTTTTTTCAAAGGTGGGGAGGGAAAAAAAAAGCCCTACCACGTCAGGGCTACCTAAGAACGAACTCCTCTACTCATGTGCAATACGTCCATGAATTGCATATGTTCTCTGGTTGAGTTGTTTTGCTGGACGAAAGAGCTGAGTTTATGGGGGGGTACTTTGCTATTCCCTCCTAACACCGATTTACTCATCCACTGAATAATAAAAGCCCATAAAAGTTCCTCTCGTCACTGACGGGATTCGAACCCGGACCTTTTCAACCCGGTGTGGGGAGGATGGCGATTATAACCATTGTACTACGGCGCGGACATTGTCCATTGAGGGGCGATTAACTTAAGTCGAATAAATAAATAAATACAGGCCGAGAACGTACAAATTCAGGAGTGCGATTGTTTCATAAATACTCGACCACGTCGCTGATTCATCTCAATAGTCAGACTGCTGCAAACCCCAACACACCTCTAGTTATCGCAGTGAAGCACCTTAAAGTGTTATCTCAGACGAATTTTCCCGAGTATACCGTTCGAGACGGTCGGGTTCTAGTATGGTGTGAAAGAGGAACCCAAAAGAGATGACGTATGTACAGGAACACAATTTGGAGGAGGGAACTGACTGGTATGGGACAGCACATTAAGTATGATTATGGTATGACTAAATTCGTAAGTGTATGTCCACGCGGTTAGCATAATCACAGTCCACTTCACACCGGGTGAAGAACGTCCGGGTTCGAATTGCGTCAATGATGCGAGGAACTTTTATGGGATTTTTAACTCTATGGCTGAGTTAGTGGTCCCAGGCGTGGACAGCAAGGTTTTGCTCCGGAAACTCGAGATTTTCTTTCCAGAAAAATAAGCAAACCAACCAGAGAAAGGACACAGAGAGAGAGAGAGAGAGAGAGAGAGAGAGAGAGAGAGAGAGAGAGAGAGATGAATTAGTTTCTGGGTGGCTATAATATGAAACTTTCAGCAAGCATGTATGCACACGAGATCCAGCACCCAAATTGCAATCCTTTTAGTGTTGTAGGCGAAAGGTTCGTCCTAATGGATGACAACACTTAACTCCATAGAGCACAACTGGTCCATAACATTTTGGAAGATAAAAGTATCGTCTGTGTGAATCCAACAATCGTAACATCAGCTGAGAAGGGATCTTATACAATAGAGGAAACTCATTCTGCAACAAACCATTAATAACTTGATATTTCCAATGAATCGCAGATACGAAACATGGTCCTCAGCGGTTGCTGAGGACTATACACCATATAGCATAATTGAAAAGATGCTTCAGGCATCTTTTCAATTATGCTTTAAAAATTTCAAATAACATTTTGAATGTTTGATTTTTTGGCACATCCATCACTTTGATCATAGCTCACCAATTTGTTCATGTCCATGTGATTTGTCCTCAGCATGTAATTGGCTGCATGTAGAACAAATTCTGTCCACCGGCCGATCTGCACATTACTCAAAATTGGTTTAAAAATCCGAGTATCGCAATAAAAGAAGTTCAGAGATGCATAAAGAAAAGATTTACAGATGTTTTAACACAACCCGAGATCGATTTGCTGGGAGAAAGTATGAAAGAAAGACCATAAAAATTCCTTTCGTTTTGATAAGATTTGAATCCGGGCCTTACCTACGAGAATGACTTCTGTAATATCAAAATAGGAAAGCATCGAAAAATAAAGGGCTTCTAATATATAAAATCTTGGAGAGCTGCTCTCGCAATTCATGTATCAGTCTTCTAAACACAGAAGTAATAAAATCCTCAACTATAAGGAAATAATGACGTCATGTCATAGATAATTCAGTGCAGGTCAGGGAAAATCCTTTTTGTCTGCATCTATGGGACTCTGCATTCCCGTAGCATCCATCTTTCAGTTGTCTCAATAAATGATTCAGGCTTTGCTAAAAGAATGCAGTTCTGTATGCACGTTCAAAAGGGCAAAAGATAAAGCTTACAATAAGACTTATTCAAGAAATAAATAAGGTCGAAAGAAATAGAATTACTTCCACATCTGATATAAGGTCGAAAGTAATTCAAATGATAAAATTTTAAATGTATTTTAATTGAAATTATTCAGATAAAACTTTTCTTTGAGTAATGGAAGCTTAAAGTGACCAAAATTGAATACTTGGATTTCAGAGTGATGTTTTGGATTCTCCCCCCACCACACCATAGCCAGTCTTTTACCTTTTCGCATATTTTGATGTTATGATGGACATCATATCGGGATATAACATCCCAATCTTATTCTATGATCTATTTTAGCGGGTACAGTTCTCTAAAACAGATTTTAAAACTCTTGAGAATTATGGATCTCTTTCACAAGATGGCTGAGTTAATCGGTGTCAAGCGAGGGTGGCATGGTTCTTTCCTCTAGAACCTTTAGGTTTTCGTCCAGAAAACCCATCACAGACCACACACAATTTATAGACAATATGTACGGCGCAATATGGTCTAATTCCTGATGCACCTAAGAACCCTGCAACAACCAACCAAGTCACCCAATGAGATGGGAAGAATTTCTGCTTTTTCATCGTGGCCGAGTTAGTCGCTCTTCGGAGGACCACTCTCTCCAGTGGTTTCAGCATTTAATTTCGCACGTCAGATTTTAAACATGTTTTATATCAAATGGGACAAGGCCATTCAGGGCCCGAATAAATCACATTAAAACTATCTTGCACCAGAATCCTTAGTTTCGTTTTCTGTCTCTTAATGTTCACAATATTTGCAAAGAAGTTTACTTCCACATCTTCAACTGAATATAACGCCGAGACCAATGATACACTACTCGACAAAATTAACAGAACAAAATGTTTTTCATGAGGCGAATAATTCACATAATAGGCATCCTGGCGTGAATATTCCGAGTATCCAATAAAAATTAATCTACCACCTTACAGAGCCGCACATTATGCAAATTATTTATGCCTATGGAAACAGGAGTTGCGACCAGAACAATTCATTCCTGATTTTTGGCTTGCTCAGTGGGACAGCCACATCTCCAATACCCAGGATGGCAAGTCAACGTCGTTTAGATGATTCTTTGAGATGGTGGGCAGTTGGACGACTTGACGGCATGGACAGAGGTGTCACGTTGGCTTAATGTGTCACGCAGTGTTGTCTCGGTATTATCGAAGCAGTTTCAGAAGACGGGAACCATTACAAGAAGAGCTGGCCAAGATCGCCCGAGGACTATGTCCAACAGAACTGATCGTTATCTGGCTCTAACAGCAAGACTGAACTGTATGATCTTCTGTCACAACTGTCTCTTGATGTTGCTGCAGTCACAGTTTCAGGTGAAAACATTTTCAACCGGACTGCTAAGAAGGCTCAATTCAAGAAGACTCTACTCAATGAAACCAGTGGTTTGTATCCCATTAATTCCAAACCACCGTAGAACTCGTCGAAACTAGTGCCATGCAGGCAACGAGTCTTGGTGATAGTGACTTGGAGCGCTGAAAAATGGGATACAGTTCTGTGATGAGTCCCGTTTTAGCTTAGAAACAGATTCTAGACGTTATTTCATCTGGAGACAACGAGAAATGCGATAGGTAACATCCCTCCAACATCAGAGAAAGGGACACATACGGTGGAGGCGGAATAATGATCAACGGCCTCACCCCTCCATGTTTTTAATAGGGACATTAACTACGCAGTGGTACCGAGAACAGATCCTCGAACCCTAGTGCGATTTTTATGGATGCAGTTGACCCAGATTTTATTTTCATGTACGAAAAGGTCACTGCACACAGAACTCAAGTGCTGGAGGGATATCTGGAAACTGAAGATATCCAACGACTGCCACTATCACCAAACTTAAATCCAATCGAACATGTGTGAGACTCCCTTATGCGTCGCACTGCACGCAGACAGGCAACTCCTCGGTCACTTGGTGAGTTAAAGTGTGCGCTAGTGAAAGAATGGGATTTGTTGCCACAGAATCTTATGGACATCCTTATAATCGAGCATGGTTCACCGCTTGTCACGCCTGTTTAGCCTTTGGGGAGATCATCCGCCGTACTGCTGTCACGTGACCATTTTTTCGAGCATCTTATATCGACTTACACAACGTGACCTTTTTGGTAGTTCTTATACAACTCCTATAAATCTCCCTTACACCTGTCCGACGTTTCTCGCAGTCTCCTCAGTTGCTAGTTATTCTGTGGTACACCACCATACCAAATATCGTTTCGCTTGATCGCAAGCTGCACGATTACACCACGTTTTCTACGTGTCCTGTTAATCTTGTTGAACAGTGTATCGTACCTTTTCTCTTCAACATTTAACTGCACTGTTCATCATTGAAATTACCTAGCCAAACGCAGCTCTTTGAGCTCAAAAGAAGTGAAGTGGCAGATATTAATATACACATACAAAATCATCAAGTTTATTTATTCAGTAGCATTTATTTCTGAAAATTCGGTGAACACCAATATGAAAAATGACCTCCACGAATAAGTAGACAATCGGGAAGGTGATGAATTTCAACAAATCTGTTTCTTTCCTGTCGCTAGTCGGAAGACTTGTCCATCCTCCAGCTGTGGAGTCCGATACCACTGGGGGCCTTAAAACATGACCGACTACCTTTCTCTATCCATTGTCACTATCATCCAGTCGTTCCAACATTGCCAGATTAACCATCCAGCTTCCCTCAACCCAGTAATATAACTCCTCTCAAAGTTCCTCAGCTGTACACACATACATAACCTATGTCAGTGCGGTAACAGACACATGAACGTCCAACTAAGCCGATTAGATTGGCATGCCAATTATTTACACCCACATACATCACAGTTATGCGTGCAAAGGTAATCTTCGCTATCTCTCTAAGAGATCAATCAAGATTATGGTTTGTAGCCCTTGAGGTTATGTTAAAAACAAATTCCAATCCTCTAAATTTTGTTTTAACTCCTTAAACACTTGGAATAATCAAAAGCTCAGAGCTTCATTTAAAATCTAATTGACCAATAGCAAACGATGACAAGTTGGTCCTCCTAATTAGGAATTATCTTTCCAAAGATATCAAATTTCTTTAGCCACGATGTATTTGTTTCCTCCGCTTGAGAAGCAAATTATTTTCCTTGGCTCAATTATGTTTCCTATGTAACTAATACGATTTGCAGTCCCCCTTCATATTATCTGGCTTCATCTCAAGTTACTGTTTCTCTACAAAATAATTAATTCTCGCATGGATGCTCCAGTTTCATTCTTTCTTGCGGTTGCACCGTTCTAGGATTTTTAGAGATCGTTGCCTTTCTCTGTTCTAGTCTGTAAATTGTCTTGATTTGAATCTTTTAATCGGCACCGTTAATCGCAGTCAGAGTGATAGCTTTTCTAAATCTGTCCATCTGGTAAACATGTTTTCTCTGCATTGCTAATTGGTTGGCACGAGCTCGTTTTAAATTCCACTTTCAATGTCCAGTTGAGGCTTCGATAGCGTGGCTATAAAATTAAATCAATTAGCAGTTATTATTAAGCAAGCATTTGGAACATTACCGCAAGCTACACTAATCAAAATAATTAAGGAATCACTGCACAACCTATTGGACAGTCCACCATATCGATACCCAAATACTTAGTGGTGGGAAGAGGGGAGTTACGTTGCAGGCGTGTTGGAAAATACGGAAATAGGAAAAACCAGTAAGAAAATTGTGCATTTAAATATTTGTAAGTGTTTGATCAACCAATAATCCAGAAAAATACAATATAAGAGACTTAGCTTACTTGCAGATGATTTTTTGTTGGTCAAATAGTTCAACTATTACTTTTTCGTGATTTGGATACACGTTTCAGTTTCTGCAGTTCATTCCTACAGAAGGTGAACTACACTAGACTTAATCAATCGTTCAATCATGGGCGGCAAGACCCACTTTTATTGAATGAGTGTTGTACATAAACAAAATTTTAGATATTGGGCAGACAAAAATCCACATCACCATGAATAACCACTTAACAGCCAAAAAAGTTACCGTTTGGTGCGGGATGTCTGCTTTCGGCATCATCGATCCATACTTTAAAGAAGGTATTCATGGTTCATCTCTCACAGTAACTGGAGTCCTATACGTATGTAAATACGCTGCAAACATTTGTAAGAGAGGATCTTTCCTAAAAAAAAGTCCATCTACGAAAAATCTGGTTTCAACAGGACGCTGCTATGGTACATACCGCAAGGCTTTCTATGGGCACTTTAAAGGAAATGTTTCCAAATAACAGTGTCTCGTTTTGGTCACACAAATTGGTCACCAAGATCAGACTTTTCTGTTTGCAATTTCTTTTTATCTGGGTTCTTAAAATCCTAAGTATACGCAAACCATTAAAGGACACTTGAGGAACTGAAACAAACATTCTTAATGAAATTGAAGTCTAAAAATGACCTATATTTCTATAGCGTTGTGTTTCATTCAGTGGCCGACATCGCAGGGCCAGAAGAATGAGAGTACTCAAAATATTACCGCGTGCTCTTCATAGACGAGTCTGGATACAGCCTACAGTGGGATTCCTGCATGATCGTAGTGTAGTGTGAAAGAGGAATCCGAAATAATTCCATCTATCTACAGGAACACAAATAATCCGGTGGATTGTTGGTATATGGCGACATTACATTTTTTGGTCAGAGACCTCTATGTCATCAGAAACGGGACTCTGACTGCACGCCAGTATAGAGATGAGTTCTCGGCCCATGTTCCGTCCCTGTGCTGAACGTGTGAAAGATTAGGATACTGTCCGTTAGTATTGGCCTGCCTACTCTTCGGACCTGGATCCCATGAATTCGTTGTCCATGCACAATGGCTTCTGATGTTCCCATAAAGATGCAGTTACTGTTCACTCTGGAATTGCTTTGAACACAAATCGAGAGAGAGACAGCTTCCGATTTGTACTTGTGGTATACATCAACTTTAAATGTATAAAATAAGAAAGGTACAATGGTTCCTGCCTATATCCTCTGACACCATATAGATCTGTGGTCAATATGGTGTCGGAGGAGTTTAGAGGACTGAAATAAGTATATTACCGTATTATCTGTAGTCTCCTAAATATTACGCAATATAAATTGGGTCACGAACGAGAAAAGGTTGCGCACCACTTTAGACTTCGATAACCCTTTGTGTTTATGATCACAAAATGATCAACAGTAAACGTTAAATTCTAATATACAAAGCAATCTTCTCCTATCACTAAATATTTGGAAAGATAACTAGCCGCTCTTCCGGGATAAACATTTCCTATGAGTCCACGTAGGGATCACCCTCTTTCCCTAGGCTAGAACTTATGTAATCTGTTTACGGCTCAAAGTGTACCCACCAGAACCCACCATGTTTGCTGAAATCAATTAACTCGTATTAGTTTCGAAGATGCTTAGCTTGAAAATCAGCCTTTAGGTCTATTTCCTTTAATATTTATAATTCACAAGCTCATTAGCCATACTGAACTTCATTTACATATACCATTTAAGGGACTCACCTTCTCATCTGTTCTGACAATATTTGAATCATCCAAGCTGTCTGCCCGCGTTAACATTATTTGCAGGATAAAGACCAAATACAGACTCCTCACTAATCCTCTTATGAGATCGATTCTTCCAGAGAAACAGCCCATATTCGATTTCCTGTAAAAAGAAAAGGAAGTATATTGAACTAAGAAATAAACTTAACAAAAATACCTGGATGAAAAATTATATTTATGTCTCTAAGATAAAGTTTTTAATAAGTAATTTGATTTCCACAGAAAGGAGATTCAATCTGATATCCTTTTTAACATGTATTTGCAATTTCGGGGATATAAAGTTGGCAACATTGGTGATGACAATAGTTAGCGGCATCTGTCTCTTTCAATGATGAATACTATAGGTCATTGTAAAAGATTGGCTAGATTTTTATATTGACGAAATCGAATCTTGTTTTCCAATTGCTTACTGCCTTTCATCATTAACTGAACGTTTCATTTGTAATAATTATTCTCAAGTATCTGAAACCCGAATCACCTGCAGATATTGTCTTGTACTAGAGTTGCAAAATAGTCCCAGAACTTGGCTAGTGGGCACCTTCCTAAATTTAAGGCCATATAACACTAATGATAGAACGAAGGAATTGTATAAAAGTGTCTAAGAGAAAAGTCAGACGTGAATGTATTCAGTGGCAAAGATTAATGATTTCAAAGGAAAATTTCGTTCTAATATTTCCAGTGCTTAATGAACTGTTGGTTGTTCGTTTCGAATAATAGGACTCATTCTTCATTTCCTCTATAATTAGAAAGAAAGGAAATATGCGTAAGTCGCCAGAGGGATTGGTTTACTCGAAGGAAGTTTCAATTTGGATGACAAGAGAATTTTAACTTCTATAAACGTTAGCCTTCTGTATGTTATCAATCTAATTGCTTGGTTTAACAACTTTACCGACTAACATGTTTGTATTCGAGGCAACCTTTACAATAATATCCAGAATTTTCTTATTAATACATAATTTTGTTGAGGAAAATGAAGTCTAATATCTTTTCAATGAATGTATACACCTTTCTTAGATTTTGTCATCCTTTTGAACATACAAGCATCTGGAAATGACTTTGGGATTTTCAGGTTCGTAGTTTTTCATCCAGCAAACCTTGATCCTCCTTTCAAATGGTTCGGACCATTTGAAAAGAAGATAGAGGCCATTCGAGGCAGACCAGTCTTGTTTTTGGGATGAAAAGCCATAGTTTAGATGATAAAAAGACAATTTTTGAAGAAACCGTAAAAAAATAACTCTAACTTCAGAATAAGCTCATTGAACACAACTTGTTCCAGTAAATTAGATCCTATTTTTATAAACATTTCAGATTAATCATGGACAAATTGGTAAAATACAACAGACGAGATCGATAACATTTATCTTTAAACGTTCTAAAACAGATTTGTTTGGTTCAAAACCACCTCAATGTCCCCTTGTTAAAATTTTATTACCCCAGTGGTAATTAGAGAGGAAACATCAATTGATACAACTGTTTAATACTGATGAACTTCCTTAACGACATCTCAAGTGTACGACATAAGAGAAGCTTTCCTTTGGGAAGAAATGAAATAATGGATACAGTCTCAGGATTCTCCTAGTACATTAATAACGGACATCTTAGAAGGTTGGAGCCTACACTAATTGCTCCATTTCGTGTTGCGAAGCCTCTTGTTATTAGCATTTGTGACAGAGTGATAATAAGTTGGAAGTGGAGCTTTCCGACACCCGTTATCATTTCCACAACCCACCGTGAATTACTTCGTCAGCATTTCATCACAATGAGGAGGAGCAGAGGAGGGAAAGTAAAGATGGGAAGATGCTCTGCAAAAGGTAAACTGTCATATTAATGCCTTTATTCCTTAAAGGTCAGCTGCATAAACGTCATTTATTCAAGTAATTATCACGGCCGAGTTTGCGTGACGACAGTTAAGGCGAGAATAGAATGAAAGTGACAGTTAAATGGCCGTGTAAGTGCCGACCATTTAAAACTTAACCACACTCTTTAAGGTGAATTTTAGACGGACATTTTAACTAACTTTTGTCCGCTTTCGACATGTTGCGTTCTTTTCGATTTCTGCTAAAAGATAATGAAGTCCGATCGATTATGAACCTGTCACGCCATGCGAGTGGATTACCTCATGGAACTAAAAAGAACTTCTTATTTATTCTTTTTAATTGCATGGGTAAATTATAGCGAAGCTCAAGACGCGTTAAGACATATGGGCCGAGTCCACAATGATTGAAGATTTCTGATTGGTTGGGTGATTAAGTATGGTTGATCTGCCAACCCGCACTGGACTAGCATGGCAGATGGTCCATTTCCCTCAACATGTATCGTTGAGGAGGCCTCCATCCACCATGTAGTCGGAACGATTAACATTTAATTGCATAAGGTGTCGAATATTTTGTTTAGATAGTGTATATATAAATTCTAAATTCGAACGACTCCTTGAGGAACTTTCAGCCTAAATAAAAAGAAAGAAACTATGGTCTCATTTTACGAGTTTATTTTTATTTTGCAATTACATTTTGGTAATCGCCAGAAAGTGTTTTTGTTTTGACAAGACAATAATGAGATTTAAGAAATTATGGCCTCCCATGTGCCAAGATATCAGTAACTTTATGACTGAACTCTCCCTGGTTAATTTTAAATAGCAGGACATCTCCTCGACAGAGCAGTTAACCTAAATATTGTGGAAAATTCGAAGATATCATAATCATTCTCGAAATTTTTCATCATTCGAAGCTCTCCAACAATATTAAACTAATACAATGATAGACTAATCTTTACCATTGGGAGTGAAAAGCCCCAAGCAATAGATTTCCAATATTTAACCATGAAGATAAAACAACACGCTAATTACAAATATACACCATAAAAAGCAAAACGCTGTAAATTACTTTTGGGTTTCGTTTTATAATTCATTATGACCAACGTTGCTAGTAAATAAATTAACGACTTTCCACGCTGTTGTTGTTGTAGTAGGTTTTTAGGAGCATCGGCGAATGTTTGCTGGATGAAAAACCAGTTTCCATGGAGAAAAAACCATGGTACTCTCACCTGAGACAGACTAACTGGGCTATGTGTGGGAAATCATCATAAGAATTCCTCCCGTCATCAACGGGACTCGAACTCTGGTCTTTACCACCCAGTGTGGGGAGGACAGCGATCTTACCAACTGTGCTACACCCACGAGGGCCATTATTTTTAAACAACTATTGAAGGTTTCAGAAAATCGTGCCTGTTTGCGTGTAATTCCAAATACCTCGTTATTGAGGTAGATCAGTTCTCAGATTACAAGTTCTGCTAAGTGGTTATAGGTTTGGTTTATAGTTGCAAACTACCAAGAGATTCCCCTCCTGCAAGTTTTCCAAGTTCATTCAAAGCAGTAAATATTTCACGAAGGGGCTGCATTGTCATAATTCTGCTCTTCCTGGAATCTTCCCTGTAATTCGTAAATGGGACATTTAGCACATGTATAGGTTTACTTTCATGGAAATAAAAGTGGAGATAAAAAATCAGATTTATGACGATTGTGGAGACAAATCAGTGGCAACCACGGTATTATGGATCCCTATGCGTAACTTGCGCGGTATGAGTTTAGCTTGGACTAAAAAGTGGTCAATGTAATCCAATTAAACAAAAAAAACTTTAATAATTGAGAAAGATTAAAGAAAGACATCCCATTTATTGTATTAAAACTTGGTCTCTTTAAGACAGTTTTAATAGAAACATACATTGAGGAAAATGGCGTAGTGGAGTGGTCAGGCATGACGTTACATAAGTACGTGCTTTGAGTAACCGGGGTTCAAGTCTGACTGATAAATACGGTGCTGTTTCTCGTATTCTCTATCTTGTGAACTCCTCTGACCGTGTGGTCGTCCCGGAGTATAAACAGAGAAAGCGTGAAAGACTGAAAACAGAACGATAGACAAAAAAAGAAGATACTAGAATCGACAGACAGGAAGAAAAAGGACAGAGAGAGAGAAAGACAAAAAACCGAAAGACAAAACTCGATAATAGAGAGACAGAAAAAAAGATAAAGAAAGAAAAAGACATAAAAGGAAAAGAGGTAAGAAGAACGGGAAGTGGAGAGATTGGAAAATTGTAGACAGAGAGACAAAAACAAAGAATGCTAGAAAGATAAGCAGTCAGCTAGAGAAATGGAGATAGAGAAAGAGAGATTAAAAGGGAACAGAGAAGTTGATTATATACCGGAAATGTGCAAGGAGTTAAGCCATCGGAAATCGCTGATTCAGTGGTAAATTAGCGAGGTCTTAGAGGCCATCCGACCTACAGCCATGGCCACAGTCAATTGGAGAGTAATCCCGATTCTAATTAAAGTCTCAAGACGTGAGAGTAATGAATAATCGAGGCGAGTCTCGTTAGACTTCCCCCCACTCGCTATTGATTGTTTCTTTGGTAATGGGCTGGCTTACCCAGAAAACAATGCCGTTATTCTTGTGGGCCAGATCAACTAACAAGCTCAATCAGCGTTGATTACCAGTTTACCACCTGCTGGTTTCACCTCTGACGTAACACCAACATGAAATAACAAAACGCGCGCAATTTCCTTTCCAAAAATAAATAAATATTTCGTCTAGCCAAGAAGCGGAACATTAATTACAGTAGTTAACAAAAAAAACTTCGCAATGAAAATGCAATTCTGGAGGAAATAAATGCGCCGATTCCTAAAATCGCCATAAAAGGTCTCTATCACGTCTACATTAAAAGATGTACCAACGTTTAATGTTAAAATAAAGGGATTAATCCAAGTTTCTAATACAAGTGTCAAAAAATACGTTCTCTATAACTCTTATTCATCACTCCAAGATTTTTGAGGGAAAAAACCGAGATGGGAATGAAGAAAATGAATTTAACGACATTGGACGTTTTTGTAGCACTCAAGTAAATTAGACACCAATATTTCATAGTTTTCTCCTTTCCTATTACCCAAAAAACCATGAACTACCACCTTAAATAATCGCAATGCTGCCAGTTCAACCTCCTTTAACTCGGATTCAATCACATCGAAGGAATTCCTTCCTTAAGTTCGGCATATGTTAAATTAGCAAACACTTCTCAAGTATGCAAATCCGTTACCTTCTTTGTCTAGTCCATTCACGAAATTTTTCATCAGTCCAAATTTGATGTGCAGCGGTGGAAGAAGAACCTTTGTTTGATTGCACTAAAGGAATATAATTTACATTACATTGTCCTGGTATGAATTCGTCCCGCTTGTCCCAATATTGCACAACATATGTTCTTCTGTCGCAGGGCTGTCCCACAAAGACAAAAAACAATATTTTGTGAAATCCCCTGCAAACCAACAAGCAAATCTTAAGATCACTGCATATGTTCCAACCATAATCCTGGTATTTTATAGCAAAAAAGAATCTTAGACATGCTTTCACGAAGTCCAACTGAATGAAACACAGCAACTGATGGAAATTCTTTGCCATTAAGAAAGAAAACTGCTTTTAAACTTAATTTTGAGGCATCTATGATTCTGATTTATGGAAGACACCTAGTTCTTTCAGAAGTCCAATAATATCTTTGCAAAAACACCGTCTTTCACAACGAGTGGCCGAGGTATTGCACTGCTTTCAATAAGTAACGCTTCACCAATGGAGAAGAGTAATATTACTTATTCTCCGCGAATACAACCACCCAGAGGGCACCGTTTCGAAATATCAGCGATTGTTGATCGCCAGAGGGCACTAAAATTATTAAACAATTATTTCAGTTCAAAGACAGTTGGACAGATCTAGGAGCGTTCACGATATCCACCAATAGAGAAATAAAAATAAATCAAAAACAGAGTACAATAATCTCCATATTTCGACATGCAAATCACTTAGAATTGAGTCAACTTTTAAGGTTTAAAATCCACCATTTTCTTTATCTTACGACCATTGTTCCAGTTACAGAAATCAAGAAAAATCAGAAGGGGGAGGGATGTAAATCTTGCTTTCTTTACTACAAAAACCTCAAAAGTCGTGACAGACATTAGCATTTATTTCTTTAAGGAAGTAGTATGAGATAAACTGGAGGCTGTTCCATTAGGGACGCCAAAGCTTCTTTAAGGATATGTGCTAGATCGAAAAGAACAACCGTGGATGGTAGTAGGCAGACGTCTTTCCTTACGTCTGCCAACAACAATCTCAGAAGTTGTGATGCTCTGCAGTTTTCCCTCGTTCAAGTAGTTTGCTTGTAGGTGGCGTTTCTCAGAGACAAACGACACAACCTATAAACGTAATTCCTCTTATAGTCGTCTGTCAGCAGCAATTTGGGCAAAATGAGATGGCAAAAATAAACTGGATGCTATTCCATGCTTGTCGCCTCTTTTACTTAGTCTTAGAGTTCAGAATATGGCAGATGTCGGGTTTGTTTACTTGTTTTGAATCCTGTTTGTCTGCTATCGTGCGAGGAGTATTAAGTGAACCCGTGCCATGCATTTCATGGTATTTTCTTTCTTTCTTTCATATTTTGTTCTTGTCAGTAGAGCATGTTCCAACTCGTTAGACCCAACTATCCCTTAGAAGGAATTTCTTTAAATAATGAATTTTCTCGGCAAAAAACCACACTTATATACGGAAATTGGTTTCGTTGAAAACATTTTTTTAATGATTCTTCAAGAAATAAGATTCAAACACAATCTAAATACCTTTAAGAAATCTTCAGATGATTTCAGACAACTGGGGGTTTCATATACGATGGTTGTTCGATAAGAATGATCATAATTTATTTTTCCACAGCATACTTTTATTAATCATCCAAACTTTGATGGTCCTTTTCAAAAGTAGTCCCCATTTGATGAAATGCACTTACTCCAACGTTTCTGCCATTCTTAAAAAAACATGGTGGAAACCATTTTTTAAACATGCGTTTGAGAATCGTCTCCGGTGTCTTTACAACTTCTTTTGACAACTGGAAATGCTTTACTCTTTAACTTTGGAAACAAGAAAAATTTCCACGTCCATCTTTAAATATTCTAAACCATTTGCAGGTTGTGTTGTATGGAAACTTAGATTCACCATAACACTAACATTTCTTAAGCTTCAGCTGATGTTCTCTTGAGAGGGAAACAAAATTTGAGAGCAGCATACTGTTCCTCACATGTCACGTCCAACTACGTTGGGAAAAACGCCCTTAAATTCCTCGCGTCATTGATGGAATTCGAACTTAGGTCTTTTCCACCCGGTGTGGGGAGGATGGCGATTCTAGCAACTGTACCACCCACGAGGGCTTCATTTTAGTAATCTACAGCGCTTTTCTTTGCACAAGATTATAGAATGACTTAGTTTCAGCCTTTCCACTGTTTCATAGAAACATTGAAAGTGGAGCGCTACTTCAGTGATCCATTTTTGAGTAATGGATAGACCATCGGGCATGTGGATTTATCTTCTAGAAACCATATTAAAAATGTCACGATTGGGCCACCCGGAATTCATTTGTCCATTGTATTTATGTCTGTGAATTGCGTGTATTCTCTGGTTAGTTTTCTGGACGAAAAGCCCGACTTTCCGGGTGGGGAAACCTTGCTATTTACGTCTAAGAATGACTAACTCAGCCATGGAGTTCAAAAGGACCACAAAGTTCCTGGCGTCAGTGATAGGGATTCGAACGTTAGTCCCTTACTAGAATGGCCAAAATGATAAAAGGAAAACTTTTCATTCTCTGTGAGAAAAAAGAAAAAAAGTCATACTTTTCTCCATCTTGAAAAAAAATGGCCATCCATTTCCATTTCGAACTTGAGCAACTCTCCGCCTCGGCTACTTTGGACATTTGATTAATTTCATTAACATACAACACGCTGCTTGAAGGTAAACTTCAAGAGAACCAGCCTTCTGTTTCTACCCAAGATTTTAAATTTGTCTCCATCGTTTATCTCCTCTACCAGCCCTCACGGGTAATACTGTGGATATAATCACCAGCCTCCACACACGGGACGAAAAATGCCCGGGTTCGAATGCCATCAATGACGCTTGGAACTTATGGGATTATTTCACAACGTGGCCGAGTTCAGTCTCAAATAAGAACTACATGGTTTTTCTGATGGAAGCTTGGATTTTTTGTCGAGTAAAACAGGTAAATCTACCGCATAATACGCGAAACTTGTAGACAATATACTGTCGCCTTATAGCCTTAGTTGCTTTACACACACATGCATACACTCACTGGACAAAAAAATTAGAAGCCTTTTGCAACTGATAATTAAACGTACGGTATGAAAATATAAGTTAATTACAAGTTTCTTGGCATCAGATAAGTACTGTTCGCTTTCCAGGAGGTTCTTAGTCGATCCTATCATGGAGAAGATTGGTGATATTCCAATTGTCAGAAAGGTGTTATTATTTAAGCGCGTTTAGCGGGAACCACAATTGAGAAAACAAAGGAAGGAATCCAGTGGTGAGTCGAAAACGATCATCTCAAAACGTACACAACGAATGGAAGATGAAAAGAAAATGCAGCTCTAAAAGGAAGAAGCGCTGCACAAAGTCGATGCTCCAAGAACGACCACAGGAAGTTAAAGCGAATTACTCATGAGAACAGAAGGTCCGGTGTGCAAAAAATGGATACAATATCCCTTCCACAGCAGCTGTCAAATATCCTGATGGAAGAATGGTCAGATCTGAAGCTGGACTTCCTCAGAAATGTAGTACAGTCCATCCACGATGTGTGCAGGCTGTAACTCGGAAAAAAAGATGGCCCTATTGAATAACGGGTTCTAATTTTTTGTCCAGTGAGCAGTTCCAAAGATAGTTCCAAAATATCTATTCAAATCACGTGCCACATCGTGTGCGTTGTTTTTGACGAAAATGTTGCCATCCTTCAAGGGACTTCTGTTTTCTTATATTCACACTTCAAAATATCTTTACAGTTTGCTAATTGTCAATGGAAAGTCACGCCCACTTCAAAAGAATATTACACCCAGCGAAAAACACAGCAGTGTCCTTTACCAAGAAAAAAACAAGCCATTGAAAAATTCTTCCAAAGAAAAAATGTGTTTATCATACCCCAGAATTTCAATAACTCGTTTCGTGTGTTGACTGAGTAATATGTGTATACTTCTAAGTAGATCCTTCTTTCCTTCCTTGCCTTGCAAACACAGACAGAACATAAAGTCACATATTATAAACAGTGCAGACTACGCAATAACCCTGTTGGTCTCCTTCTGCTTCCAAGAACATACACGTCCTCTGTTTATTGAAATATTTAAGCCACACGTTCCCTAATATCCCAGCTGGGAAAACGCGGCAGAAACTTTTTTCTTCTTGTCTTATTCCACCAGATGGCGTACGATACCAGAGATACTACCATTAACAATGCATGGATCGAATGAAAGATTCAAGGTTCCTCTTTATCGTCAAACTGAGATAGCTGAGAGTGTAGGGATTTTGAACGTGAGGCTACATACAGATCAGCGCGCATAGAAATGAAAGAGTGTGCACACGTATTACTCTCGAATATCACTATGTGGATATGGAAAGATTTCGTTTGCTGTTATATTTCGAAATTTTTTCCTCTTGGGAGAAGAGGAAAGTCAGCCTTTGCAGAGACAGCGAATACAAATAAGGCTCATTGAAGAGCGTGCTCGATTACTTAGACGCATGCGTACAATATTAACTCGCCAGATGAAATATTACCGTTGTAAGGTTCATGACAGATATTCCAGGGAGAAAAAACAAACTCCATCTAGAAATTGCGAAGGTCAAAACAACAAAAAAAAAGAGACCTTCTACCTAGAAGTAAGGTACGAAGGTCTATTACGCTAATTGGTCATTTACAGGTGTAGTGGAAACTGGCCAGCTGTGTAGCCCTAGCAACGCAGCCTTATGAGGGTTAATTGAATCGGTTTCGGTATTGGAGATTCGTTGTGTACACATACACAGCTGTGTATTGATGTCAGAGTTATTATGTAGAGTGTTGGTGGTTCGCGGTCCGTGCAGTGGGCAGAACTTTTTCGTCTTTCAGGAGAAGATTATAGGATATACGAAGTTGTCCAAATGTTGGAAGTAACTGGACATTGTTATTAAGACATCCCGATACAAAAGAAATGTGATTTAATAATGTGGGTTATTTCTTTATAATCTTATTGGTTTAAACCATGGAGGTTGAAATCCAGTGTTGGAGTTTTTCATAAAATTTGCCAGATGCCAACGACAGATTGAAATCCTTCCTAATTTCAATCTGACATTTATTTGTATACTTTTTATAGTCTTTATTAACCACAAAAGGGGGTATGTTTCAGCAGTAACGTTTCTAGACTCATCTACAAGCTGTGGACACAGTTGAGTCAGTTGCAGAACCTCTCGATGAACTTACGCAAGTGATCTTTGGCATGCAGCGATTAACTCTTAGTATAAAGATTGTATTCATTACTGCTTCGGCAAGGAGCGGGTAGATGGGTGGGAGAATCCCTAATCTCTAAAATCTTGTAGCGTACAGCTACTTGAAACCTCAGCTGATGACGTTCGCTGCATGGTGTAAGAGATGAAAACTAATTTACTAGAGTTTAGGATTAACAAGAGCTTTGTGTCAGAGATCGAAAGAACGGTAATTATACTGGACAAAAAGTCCTTGACACAGACCGAGCCAACATCTAAAGACGTTATGTGATGAGTCTAAATTAAGTTTCAGAAAATTAGGTTTCTCAAAATGATTAATGAGGCTCAGCCTCTAAGACTCTTGTCGGCATTGAACTCTAATTTACTTTCGGAGCTTAAATTATTATTCACGCAATATTTCCATTTTATTCTAACAGCAAGGAACATCCTCTTTCGTTAAGGAATCAAAAGTTTCGAAGTTTGTGGTAAACTGCCCAACGGACTAATATGTTGATTGCCAATACATCATAAGAGTTGCTAGCCAATCCAGGTTTCGAATTAATTGCTATTTGATAAGATCAGAGACTGGCTATCTTTTCTCTGTTTAGTTGGTAAAAAATTCGGTATTTATGACCTGCATTTAAAATTCACCATTTAGCTCCATGGTAGCATGAGATGCAGCCCCTGGGGTTGTGCGGTTTCGTCCATAGAGAGCGCAATTATGTTCTTCTGAGATGAAAAGTAGAAGTTATTAAACCTGCTACGAGATTGTTCGTTTCCATTTTGATTTTTTAACAACCATCAGTGACGTCAGTAGTGGGGACGGCCATCTCCTCCCCAACTGAAAGATGGTGTGATAAATGAATTATGAGTTTGATGCTGATCATCTTTCTATGTCTAAATATTTGCATATTCATAGTCGCATGCAATTTTATGCAATCAGAGGGACGTCATATGACTTTTGTTAGGATCGGATACATCGTACCACTTCAACGTTGAAGACATCTAGAAGGGCATCTTTCTAGAAAGATTGATTAGAAGAATGCAAATTGTTCAATACTTCCTACCAATAATTTCTTCTTGGAAGAAGAAATGTAGCTTCAATGCAAAAAATAAAGGAATAATCAAGAAAATACCTATAATATAAAAATTATATACTCGCTGGCCAAATAATTAGGAACTTTTATTCAATATCCAGTTGTTCACCTTTTCCACGAGTTACAGCTTGTGCATGTCGTGACCGGATTCCACTAGTTGTCTGAGGAGTACAGCTCCAGATTTGACCATTCTTCCTTCACGATATTTGTCAGCTGCTGTACTAGGGTGGGCAACAACTTGCGAAGCCGAACTACCTTTTCCAACTTACACCAGACATTCCGAAATAGAGTCAGACCTAAGAATTAGGCGGCCAGCGTAGCTGTTGGATATCTTTGGAATGTTCCTCGAACCATTCAGATACAATTTTTACTCGACGGATAGCTGCGTCGTCTTTTTTAAAGGATTCGTCGCAATCCGGGTAAAAATGAAGCATTGCAGAGCAAGGTTGGTTCGATACATCAGAAGGATATATTCATTGTTTGGGCAACCTGGGAGCTGGATTGCTGGCGCACGCCTATATTGCTCTATCTCCGGTGGGTGCGGAATTTTGTGCGTTTTAGCACTACTATGATGGTGGTCCTAGGCCAGGCTCCACGTGCTCAGGGACGTGCACTGGGCAGCAGCCGCTCAGGTGTTGGCTGCTCCCTGGTGGCCGGTTGGCCTAGCACAGGCAATACGACAACACACGCACATTAGGCTGACACACAAGCCAACACTTTTTTCGAGCCCGCTCTGCAGAGGTACCACACCACCACAGATGAACAAGGTGGAGATGGGAAAATGCTAGGAGCCACCAGCAATACCACACATACAGAAAGACATTCATTGGAGGTAACACAACCTTCTAATAGTATGAGCAGACCCTGTTCGTAGCAACAGACCATACCATGATACTCCAGTCACACGAATGTCGGACACGAGACAGTCTGAATGGTTTCATGTGGTTCACAACACGCTTTCACCCTAGTATTGGTGAAAAAATACGAATTGAGACTTGCCAGAGCGTATGATCTTTTTCCACTTTCCAGTCACGGTGTGGCTGGCACCACTGCAGTCGAATCTTTCGATGTTTTTTTTTTCACAGAAAGATGTGACTTAGATTCGTTACCAAATGATGCAAAGAAAGCTTCATCGTATATTTTCAGATGGTTGCTTTCGTGTTGAAAGTTTTACAAGGATTTCATTAGTCATAGATCAAGTAAAAATGTATATGGTAACATAAGTTTGTCTCCGGATCTCCAGTGCAAAAATGGAACTTTTTTTATGATCAGCCTGTATTTTTACAGTTAAAAGCGAGTTTACCGAACTTTGGTATTCTCAAATAGAAATTCTTCTGTCTTTAGAAAGTTTATCGCTTTCTCAATGCCAGAAAAAATTATTTCGAGACTTAAAATGATGAAAAGAGATCTTTAACAAAGTTATTTCATAATCTTTTTGATGAATTCTATCGAATTAAAGCTATTAAAATTCCACTCATTATGTCTTTGTAGAAAAGATTTCCCAAAAAAAAAAAAAAAGAGTCCTTGGTTCTTCTAAAAGCGAGTACAATACCTCTGCTCTTCAAAGATTTATAACAACGTTTAAAAGAAACATTAATTGCTATTTGAAATGATGACTGTTTTTTCTGAAGAACCACATTGGTGGCATCGATATGGCTAAAAAAAGACTTTAACGAGCATGATGGAAAAAGAAAAAACACGGACATTCGAATAAATCCTCATATCTGAAGAAATTATTTGCTTTTTATCTGGCTTCATTCGTTTCTGTTTCGATTCTCACTGAAAAGTCACATTGGACTTGAATAATTAGATGGGGTGGAGGTCACGGGAAAAAAAGTCTGAGTTCGTCTAGCCGATACTTATGTTTCGAATTTGAGATAAAAAGAACTCAATAAGCTGTGAAAGTCTCGCATTTTCGAAAATTGGTCAACAGTATTGAGAAGAAAAATGATTTTGTTGGTTTGTCCACAAGAACCGAGCAGCAAGATTTCAATTTCTGTACCGTGGTGCTCAAAAGCTAAGGAACCATTTCATAAACATGAATACATGTAAAAATAGGTCGCCTTAGGATGGGTTTCCATGGATTATCAACTAGCTGTTTTTGGCCATTCATGATCTCATTTGCATAACTGTAACCTTAGATCAAAGTTAGTCCAATCTTTGAGTATTATTAATTCACATTAAAGCCAATGAGACTCTAATGATTTGTTAGAAGACTGGCCGGGCACACGGACTGAATTGGTCGACTGAATCGGGCCAAAGTTGGAGTGAGGAGAACACCTTGTCCCTCCTTTCACCCCTTGCGAACGGGAGGGACATTTCTAGGCTATTTTCACCCTGTGGCTGAGTGAGTGGATTTCGGACGAGAGATAGAACGGTGAATCTCACTTCCCGAAAGCCCTCATGGGTGGTAGGATCGTCGTCCTCCCCACATGGCGTGGAAAAGAACTGAGTTCGAATCCCGTCGATTACAGGAGGAATTTTATGGACCTTTTTTTCACAACGTGGCTGAGTTAGTCTGTCTCAGACGAGGGTAGCATGGTTTTTCGTCCAGAAAACAAAAAAAATCGACCTCAGAACACATGCAATTTACAGACAATATACATAGCCTTAGTTGCCGATGCTTCTGAAACCCAATAACAACATTTCCCGAAATGGTTAGATTTTTCATCCAGAAACACGCAAAATGCACACAGCCTATAACTGTCATCATTATTACATATCTTCTTTCTTGGCAGAAATGAAGTGTGCAAACATATTGCACGGGACTCAAATACACATTTTAAGAACTAATTCTGTAACAGAACTTTCACGATTACATAATCTATCAATGTCCTTTCCAGCGGTGAATCCAGATGAAATAAAACAATTTTGGCCTTCATCCAATTCATTGTATTGACTGTTCACTCTAATGTAATCCTGTATATTTTATCAACTGACCAATGGGAGAATTACTCAATGACGTGTTCGTTTAAGAAGTTAGGATTAAAATTTCAGAGTGAAAAAGAGTAGAATGATTGGGACAATCGAATGAAAATTGTACAACTATTCGGCTGGTCTTCAAACAGTAGAATAAATCTGCGATTAAAGCAGCGTGTCACCGATTGGTTATTCGATAATCCATTTGTCGATTTTTCTCATCACTGCCACTAACCAGGTGTTGCAGGAATATGAGAACTTTATAGTTCTCTCATATTCCTGCAACACCTGGTTTCGTGTATTCGTTAATTACTTCAAAGTTGAACGCAGTATTAGTTTCAACTACCAGTGACCAGACTGCTAGAGTTAGTGCAGTGTACGAAAAGCTGCAGTCTCTGGCAAAAAAATAAATATTGCAAACCTTTATTCAATATAATAGGACCACCTTTTGTCCGAATTACAACGCATATTGTGGTATGGATTCCACTAGATTTTTGAAGGAGTCTAGTCCTGTATTTGACTGTTCTTCCATCAGGATATTTGTCCGCTGTCATATTGTGGTCGGCAGAGAACTAAGAAGCAGAACTGTCCTTACAAAGATATCCCAAACATTCTCAGATTCAGATGTGGAGAACTAGGCGGATGTCAAAAATCTTGGGAATGTTCCTCGAGCCATTCAGAGACAATTGTAATTCAGACATAAATCGTTCCTACATCGCATACTTATACACTACCCTCCAAAAGATATCCGGACACACATCGGTTCACATTGACGTCACTGCCACTCACTTCAATAGCGTGTAATTTTCTCCCAATGACACACCAATTCTCCTGGCTAGACTTTCCACCAACGAAGGAGATTGAAGCAAGTACAGAACTCGATTTCCTCTATGGTGCAGCGACTAGCTGAGCTACGACTAGACACCAGTGTGGGACTTGTTGATTTTGCCCTCGCTCGAAGTTCCAGTTCATTCCAGATGTGTTCCAAGGGATTCAAATAAAAATTCTGCACCGACCATTCTAACTTTTATACATTCATATCCATAATGTATTCTCGAACACCACGGGATGTACTGAATAGGGTATTATCTTGTTGAAACAAACAGGTCTATACCAAAAAACTAGGTTGATGGAACCGCACAAAATGATAAATGTAGGCGTTTTCCATGCCATGAGAAACACTTCCATACAACAGTCCCACTTCCTCCGAACTTCACTGTTCGCACCACACTTGGAAGCACAACAACTGGCAGCAAATGTCTTCTAGGGATTCTTTGCATCCACCCATCTGGTCGTTATAAGGTGTAGCGGATTCGTCATGCCATGAAACATCTCCTGCTCTCTGGACCAATTATAGCATTCACTGCACTATGCAAGGTAAGATCACTAATTGCGGTTGGCGATATTTGGCTTATGCGCAGCCGCTGTACCACGAAAATCAAGGCTGTGCATATTCGTATGTAGTGTGTTCGCTCAGAGCTCAACCTTTGATGCCTTGAACTTCCGATTGGTATTTCGCCAGGATGTCTGACGAGGTTTTAGTACTACCTTTCCGAGTATTCTCTGGTCATGGAGCGAGCCTTGGTGACTTTCTGCAAGTTTCTATGGAGCTGTGGAACCACCATACTTCCATTTCATGACAACCTCCCCGAGAGTTGACCTAGAATGGTGTAGGCTGTCAGCAATTGCACGAACCGACAAACCAGAATAGTGACATCCAACAATAACGCCCCTCTCGAAACTAGTACGCTCTGCTCTACCTGCCATGGCCACTTCAGTCACTTCTCGATCTGGGAAAGATCCAGTGACCCATAAAAACAAGGTTGTCCGAACACTTTTTTGGAGTAAAATATGCATTCAGTGATCACTGAACTGTGACCACCCCATTCGCAATGGACTATTTCGCATAGCTCGCAGTACAAAAAGCCGAACAGCTTCGTATTCTAGAGCAGTTATAATTTGCATCCGGTTGTGCAAATCAAAGTGGTGGGACGTAGTAAGAAAAAAAAAATGTTACCACGGAGTTTCAAAAGGGCATGATGGAAGAGCTCATGAGTCGGGTGCTTTCCTATTGGAAACGGCACGTCTCGTAGGTTGCTCACGGCCCACTATGGTTAATGGGTACAATAGATTGGTGTCCAATGGGTAAAACCACCTCTGGCAACGGAAATGTAAAGGATTATGTAAGGTGGATGTTCGTGGTAAATCAATTATCCAGGGCGTTGTACGGGCTCAACGACAGGTCGCTGTGTGACAATTGACATCGCAATACAATATGGGGAATGCAAGAACAATATCTTAAATGACGATGCGACGCCCACCCAGACGTATGGGGTTCCACAGCAGACGACCCCAAGAGACACCCTCTCCTCGCGCTGATCTGATCATCGTCAACGGCGAATGCTGTAGTTTAAACAAAGCTGGCTGGACCCTGGAGGATTGAATCCATCGTGCATGACTATCCAGGCAGGTGGCGGTAGTTGCTAAATATGTGGCAAGAACAAGAACTCTTGGTGCGTATGGACCAAAGTTTCACTGGTGCGGTCTACCGTCAGTTCTTAGAAGAATATGTGCGCAGTGCCATGTTCCATTTTTACCCCGGACAGAAACGGAATCTTCCAAGACGATAATGCGCATTCTCATCGGGCCCGTACTATGCATGAATGGTTCAAGGAATGAAGTGAAGATGTCACCCATCTTAATTGACCTCCAAATTCGCCTTACTTACTTCAATCCAATTGAACACCTGTGGGATGTTTTGGAACACTAGATGTTTACAGACGTCTTCAAATATCTAGTGGAGTCAATGCCTTGGCAAATGATCACCAAGTGTACGCGATTGGTTTTCAATTAAAAAACACATTTAAAAGCATTAAAAGTTTTCTTTATGAAAAATTCGCCTTCATCATCTACATGGGTGTACCATTGCTTCACCAATCTACATATTCTTTCTTCACAAAACTCATTCGGCAGATTCATTCTTTGTAGAGTGCTTTGCCTTCGTCATCCGAATTGAAGTTACATCTTTTTAAAGCTTTTTGCGGTGGAAAACAAATCACGTGATGACAAATTGGACATATTGTTTGAGTGCCCACCAGCGCATCTTTTGAAAGAAGGATGAATTGAGTTCCGAGCAGGTGAGCGTGCGATAACGCGAAGTGGAATGATTCCTTCTGTCAGTTGTTCGGCTATTTGATGCGAAAAGAAGGAGATTTAAAGTTTCAGCTAACCGTTCTAAGTTAATGTTGGTGCCCCATTCTTTAGAGAGTCTAAAGGTTACCATATCTTTCCTTACAAAAATCTGGGGTTGGCATTTTTTTTGCTCTTGGAGACAGATGTTTTCCACCACATATTGGAAAGTTGAGACTCCGGTTTCTCAATCGCATCTTTCAGCAAAAATAGCCAACTCAGTTACGAATTTATTTTACACAAGCATCATCTATTTGAGATTCCTTACCAAATATTGAGCACACAAAATCGTAAACGAAAAGCAAACGAAGCGAATCTTGTTATGTACTAGCATGTCGACGTGTTGGTTTTAACATACACCGTTTCCCTCCACCCTTCTGGGAAATGTCAAGCGTGGAACGTGTTTTAAATGAACAATCCTCATATTTTTATTCGGTGCGCAGATTATATTTGAGGACATCTGGAAAATAGATAGTGGGTGGGGAGATATTTTACAAATGTGCTTCTTCATTTTCACCAAAGTGAGAAACAAGGTGGGAGTGGAGATTAACAAGCGTACAAACTGTTTTTTAAGAGGTGGAATAAATAAATCATTCGAAGAAGTTTTGAATGCCAATACCACGACTTTTAATCTCATGAGTGGACATTGTCCAGAACAATGGAACGTACAATGGAACCATGATACCACTCAAGATGCTCCAGTGGTAGACACGAGACAATCAAATAATTTCCAATCCACCATTAAGAATTTAAATAGTAATTATTTATTTATTGAAAACAGATTTATTTTTAAAAATTGCTCATTGCATTCTTGTTTTGTAAACATTTTGGTATATTCTCAGATTTTTACACAACGGTGATTTGAGAATTACGGATAGTATAAATCTCATGAAATATTGTAAAGAACTTCATTTGGATTTTAAGATAGCGATTTTTCTGATATAAAAAATCTACTTAAAGAAAATTCAATTTCTTTTAATTTCTCAGATGCGAGAAAATTGGTGAAAAACAAAAAGTTATTTGTTAACGTGGGATTTGTTTTGTTTTTTTAAAACCCAAACATGAAAAGGTATTTAAAACCTACAGTTCTTAGTACCGTGCGTGGGTTGAGGAGATGAAAGAACATACACTGGTGTGCAAAACTTAAGGACCAACACGATTTCTAAAGGTTACAACCACAAAATCTTTACATAAGGTACTCTTTACTGATGAGAGTAGATTCAGTCTCAGCAGCGATTCTGGACGTCAGCTGATCTGGAGAGAGGTTGGCACACGGTATCACCCCGCAAACATCACTGAAAAGGATCAATATGGCGGTCGAGGTGTTCTTGTCTGGGGAGGCGTTATCTTGGATGGACGTACACAACTTCAGATATTGGAAGGCAGTACTGTAACCGATGCACGCTACTGTGCTGAGGTAATCCTTCCCCATGTGCGTCTGTTCCGAGGTGCCGTTGGCCCCGAGTTCGTGTTTATGGATGATAACGCCACACCCCATTGAACTGCAGCTGTTGATATGCTTTTGGAAAGTGAGGACATTGTTCGTATGGATTGGCCTGCCCGTTTCCGCAGATCTAAATCCCATCGAACAAATATGGGACGCTCTGGGGAGACGCCTAGCGGCACGTCCACACCCACCAGAAATGTTCACCGGCTGAAGATGGCGCTGACAGAGGAATGGACGATGTTACCGCAATAACCTATCAACAACATTGTTCTAAATATGGACAGCCGGTGCAAAGCCTGCATCGGCATTAGGGGAGACCATATCTCCTACTGAGGACCACTTCTTCCCTTTGTTCCATCTTTGGCAGTGATGCATCTGTATCGTGGTAGCAGTGCTATGTTGCCATTTTTGAATAAAGTCCCTCTATACCGTTTTGTTCCCTTCATCATTTCTATACCTCACAAGGTTCCTTTGTTATGCTTTTCCCATATCCAGGCCAATCCTATGAGAAGCTACAGGTGAAAACCTGACTGGTCCTTAAATTCTGCACACTAGTGTACTTGTTCACATTAGACTTCAATTTCTGTAGATTGAAATTTTTAAGGAACATATGTGAGGAGAGCTTGTTCCAGAATATGGAAATGGAAGAAATTAATGAGGAAGAGGAGTTCGTTCTATGAGGGTGAAGTTGAACAGTAAAAGAATGCCGACCAGTTGCGGCACGTGTTCTGTCTGGTTTGGAAGAGAGAGAGAAGCCAATTCAGAAGAATTGGCAACTATGGAAATACCTACAGAAAAGGCATGTAGAAGAAAGAGAACCTCTGTGTGTGTGTGTGAGAGAGAGAGAGAGAGAGAGAGAGAGAGAGAGAGAGAGAGAGAGAGGCCACCATTAATTAACATGACTGCCCCCTTTTTAATGGAGTACACAAGTCTGAGAGAAGTTGAGGCACCATCTCAGTTGTGGAAAAAATATTCCACAGTAGAGAGGATTTGAGATTTGTGCAGAGGGAGTTGCTGTTTAGAAGAAAAGTAACGCGAAAGCGAAAGAGAAAATCCAGGATTTTTAGATGCAGAGGAAGCAATATTTGTGACGTGTTTATGTCAAGAGGGATTAGAAACCAGGATAATCCAGAAGAATCCTCTTTAAGAGATATAAAACAGGACTGCGCTTCACAATGATTGAAATTAAGCTATCTTTGCCCTACGAGAATTACTTGCAGATTAGCCTTTAAGGAATTGGTACTGGTTATTCAAGAAGTTGAAGCTGTTTGTGCAGGGCAAGGTTTCTCAAACTGGAATACAATGTGCTGTCATCAGCAAAATTATGGATAGGATTTCCGGTCAATGGAAGAAGATCATTAATAAACAACAAGAAAAGAGTGGACGTATAACTAAACCTTGGGGAACACCAGAATTAGTGGAGAAATTAGAAGAGAGAGAACCATCTATCATCATCCACATTCGAAGAGAAACCTAGGTACCCAGTTACAAAAAACTCTTGGCGATCCATAAGCTGGAACCTTATTCAGATGACCTTTATACCAAACATGATCAAAAGAGTTTGAAATGTCAAGAGTAACGCTTGCATTTCAAATTTTTCCATTGAATTTGTCAATAGAGATGGACAACATAAGCCAGTATACTATCAGCGGATCACCACTGACGGAATCCATATTGGCGATAATTGATCCGATGGAAGGTTTCAAGATAGTTTAGGAGTTGGCGGTTAATGGATTTCTCCATTACTGTAGAAAGAATAAAAGTAAGAAAAATAGGACGATAATTGTATGGGCGGGATCTATCACCCTTTTTAGGAACTGGCTGGATATGAGCCACTTTTCAAGCAGAAGAAAAGTGTAAAAAGGTGACACAAAACAGGACTAAGCTTAGGAGCACAGGATTTGGGAACAAACGGAAAAATACCATAAGAACTGTAGCTCTTGGCATCCAGATTATCAGAATTTCTTCTGATATTCTTTTAACGGAAGATCACAAGAGGCATTGAACGAAGTGTACTGGGAATTTCAGGAGGTGGTTTACCAAGATCACCAATACACAAGTTAAAAGAAAAGTAAGATGTTAGCGAGTCAGCTTTGTCTTTAGCTGAAGTGGCATAGAACCATCTTATCTTGAACAGCCATAGCACATTTATTGGAAAACCAAGGTTTAGATAAAGTACGAGATTTTAAGGTGGAATATGTAATAAATCATTTTATCGTTGCAAGAATAATTTTATTGACACGATTTGAGCAAACGTTGACATCAGAAGATTTAAAACAGCAATCCGAGAAAGGAAAAGAAGAGAAATCTCGCAGATCATCCCATTTTGCATTCTTGCAATGCAAAACAACAAGAGCTAAGGATGGCCATGAAAGAAGAGCTCCATTGGAGAAGAAACCATCACTAAGTTGTGATCTGAAACGCCCAGAGAACCACTCACCTCGGTGGTACTAGGAAGGGTTGTTCGTGAGAAAAGTTCAAGAGTGTTGGCTATATGGTTTACGATTGTCTGTTATTCTGGTAGGAAAATGAACAATCTGTGCGAGGTCATTTTTAACTGCAAATGCCTCAGCATCTCGAGAACCTGGACCTGTGTGATGTTTGTTGTTGTAGAGTTTTAGAAGCACCAGTGACTAAGGCCATATTGCTCCGTGTATATCGTCTGTAAATTGTGTGTTCTGAGGTCGATTTTCTGTTCGCTGAACGAAAAACCGAGTTTGCGAGAGAAAAAAACCACGCTGTTCTCGCCTGAGACCGACTAAATCAGCCACGTTGTGAAAAAGGCACATAAATTCCTCACTCCATCAAAGGGACTTGAAGTCAGGTCTTTTCCACCCGATGTGGGGTGGACGGCGATCCTATCAACTGTGCCACCCACGATGGCAGATCTGCGTTAGTAAAATTTGGACGCCAGCTGGAGTTGTAAACATTAACATATCCAAGGAAAATAATCTCATCGTTAGGAAAGCTGGACTGGAGAAAATCTATCTTCAAAGAGTTCCAAGTGATTAGCAGAATCCAGAGATCCGAAAAGGCAACAGATGAATTTTACAGAATGGGGGAAGAGAGGTTTTAAGCCAGAGAAAGTCGAATATAGGAGATTCCAATGTCTGTTAGAGGGAATATCAGAGCGGACATATGCGCAAGTACCACCTTTGAAGCGAAAGGAATCGTACAACGAATAATTAGGACAACTGTGGTGAGCAGTTGTTGAAACAACCGATAATTGAAATTCTGTCAGAAAAAGTAAGTCGGGCTTCGCAGACTAAGTGGAGATGGACATCATTGTGATTGAACTGATACCACGTATACTTGTGAAATGAACGAGAAAGTGTTTGGGAGGTTTAGATCTTTTCGCAGATAAGTTTGTTTTGTTAGTTTGACTATTCATAATGTATTCAATAGTAAGAAAATGTGGGGAGGATATGTTGTATAAATAATGAAATTTTTAGATATGTCGTACCACGGCATGAATAAACCCATCTCCTTGACATAAGGCAGCCTCGACAACGTACACACTACCTGGACTCTCTCCAGTCACCATGTGTCAGATTATATACAGGGGCAGAGAGATTATATACTAGCTGACCTGGATGCCTCCTTTACAAAATAAATAAATAATAAAATCACGGGTTTTGAACCCGGACGTTTTCCACTTTCTGTGAGAGGACGATTCTTTTGGGCCTGTGACTACATAAACCATCCTACTATTAAGCTGATTCTAATATTTGGCAGGGCGGTGTATTCCAGGACAGTATGACTCATGGAAAAATCATCAGCCAGATATGCCAATGATATTTTTATGGAGTTCATAAATTATGAAATTCATCGTAAAATAACTTTGGATGCTAGCATTTCCATTTTATTCGAACTGACAAGATGGCATCATAAATTCCCTTCTCACAAAAAATTACCTCCATTTAGCCCGTTTGCTTGGCAAAGCACAAAACAATTGGTCATAAAATTTGAATTAATTGTACTTTTATAATTCATATTCAGTCTATGGAGGTGTTTTGTTTTTCCTCGACTTTGTGTGCCGACAGGTACGAACAAAATGCACGTGGCTATTACGAAATTGGGTGGAGTGAACACACGTACATAATTTTATGATGAGTTTAGAATGAGGTAGTTGTTAAAGCGCAGTATTGATTGGATGGAGAAAACTTGATTTCTAACTTGACGGATGAACTTGGGAATTTGATCAGGAGATAAAAACGTTGGAGTCAAATTCACAGCGAAATCCGAAAAAAAAAAAAAAAGAGAAAAGACTGGTGGAGTAAAGATTTTATTAATTGTAAAATAGATTAATAAACTTAAATAGTTTTTGTGGCAAAGACTATGGTGTTTCGTGTATTGTATTATCGGTTTGGTGGATGAAAAACCAGATCGTCCGCTGTGGAAGAGCCTGAAATCATCGTGCCTCGCGGTTAACCGACCGCAGAATATCCGCGAGGGTCTGAGGCCCCATGTGGAGGAGAAGTGACCAGCGAGCATTTTTTCACCGTCACTAATATCTTGAACTTTCTCTTGAAACCTTGGCATCTTAAGAAGAGAAGGGAACGTGTGGAACGGCTTACGAAGAAGTACACGTTGATAGCAGTCACATACTTAAGTAGGCAGCGTTCCCTAGAGAGAGAAAAGTTTCTTGCCCGTCTTCCCGTTGCTTATCCACCCGGATTTACACCTCATACAAGATAATAAGATATAAATCTCCGAATTTTATTCTTTGGAGAACGAGTTCTCTCGTAGAAAGAAGTTGCCATTAAGTCTGTCCTTTCTAAGATTGTATTCTAAACATTCTGAGCTTTCTAAATGCGATTTAGAAAATAATACTGTTCTAAATATATAATAAAAAGATAAAAATGTCAAATTATTCTAATATATTTATAATAATGAACCGGTGGGATCTTAATTTAGGGAATACAGTTGGCAAAGTTGAATATGTCTGTTTCGTTGTAGTTTAGGAGCATCAGTGACTAAGGCAATATTCTTCCGTGTATATTGTCTGTTTTGAGGTCGATTTTCTGTTTGCTGAACGAAAAACCAGAGTTTCCGGGAGAAAAAACCATACTGCACTCGCCTAAGACCGAATAACTCAGCCACGTTGTGAAAAAGGCCCATAAAAATTCTTCCCGTCATCGACGGGACTCGAACTCGAGTCTTTTCCACCCGGTGTGGAGAGGACGGTAATCCTACCAGCTGTGCTACCCACAGTTGGTAGGATCTTCCCCTATAAAGTTAAATATTAACTTAATTTTGTAGGGGAAGCCAGCAGGTGCAATTCGTCTTGGCCTTAGTCTGAAAAGAGCCTAAATTCCAAAGGAGAAGCCTCAATCCAGACAATGTTCCTTTTTCCCACGGTTAATTCTCGCATCCAGAACCCTGAACACCAGGACCGGCCCTTTATATAATTATACTAATAACGGCCATTTCCAGAATTAGATATTCTTGCATTTAATGTTTTATGCATATAAATTATGAAGTCGCTCAATAGTTTTCAAAATAATTACATGCAAATTAGCTTATGCATATCTAGCAGAAGAGATTGGACACCTTAGATTAGGTGATTGTCGCTGACAACCGTATAATACTCACAGCAGTCTTTCAAGCTGTACGAATGTTCAAGGTAATAACGAAGTTTAACCTCCCCGTAGAGTAGAGATTTTCAAAAATCATTACTCAGACTTGGTATCCTCTCATAATCCAACTGAGAGAGAGGGCAGTTAGGCCACTCTGTTGAAAACCTCCCATATCAGACGATGTGCCCAATCGAATCCGCCTGAATTATTTGATTATGAGCACAAAAGATAAGTACGGAGACTAATTTTGTTCATAACTTTTACCCAGTAGTGTATTTGTTGAAAGCGATTAACCTATGTTTTATTAATATCGAGAATCCCTTCTATTCTAACCATAAAGCTGGAAGATTGCCAGCAACTAATAATAAATTTATGGAGTCAAAAAGCGAAGTACAGGATGATTATAACGGAACCTGGCCATTTCAGAGTCGAATATCTTTACAACTCATAGGCTTGTTATGATAATAAAACTTTGTGTGTCATCAGAATTATTCGAACGACACCTGTTCATTCGTTACTATGGAATCCACGACCTCACCTGGACTGATCAGAACATTATAAACAACTCCGAGGTTGTTTTAGTAATTCGCTGTCACGCTATAGAAAAGTAGTTCTCAGGACTTAACTATTCTATCTCCATGGCATTGTTTATTGCAACACGATAATTTCGCTTTGTTTCTGTCGGTCCCAGGCGAGGGTAGCATGGTTTTTTATCCCGGAAAGTCGAGTTTTTCGTCCAGCAAACAGAAAATCGACCTCAAAACACACGCAATTTACAGACAATACACACGGAGCAATATGGCCTTAGTTGCTGATGCTCCTAAACCCCTACTGTTTTGGAACTTGCCTAAGTTTTTGTATAACTAATTGTACAAAGTTAACTGCTGTCCATTAACAGAGAAAGAACCGTGTTAATAGATAGCAGATTATTGACCTGTAATTGATATTTTGGTCTTTGCATATATCTTAGCGTTACCAATTCTTCCTACCATTCAATTCATATGTTAATCTTATTGTTCTGCCTCCATGAAAGTGTTTTTGTTGTTAGGACTTCTGCCCTGCGCGTGATTTAGGACAGACTATGCTTCTACGTACATGGTTCTTTCTGTACCATTAATAATACACCGGTATTATTGTTATAGGAGACTGCTACCCTGCACACTATCAAAGCTTGGCCAATGACATAAACCTGGATTTATACGTGAGTGAATAGTTGAATGATTGCACGAAACTCTAAACAGAAAGCGATTTGTACTTTTACAGGGACCTAAGGAAATTAACTTGGAGTTACTGAAATTATCAATAAATCCAGAACAAATAGGACTATCTGATTTTAGACAATTTATGTAAAAAACTTTATTGACAAATAATTGGGGATGGGCGAGATTTGTATTGCAGTGAGGGATTAATAAAATTTTCTGCAAACATCTATAAATGATAACTTCCATTTATTATTAAACGCAATAAACGCGTAAGTCACGAAAGAATAATAAAGTGGCCAAAAATTATACAAATTATAGGAATAAAGAATTACACTAGGATTAATAGGGAGAGTGATCACACCTCACTGCAACACGAATCTTACCGAGCCCCAATTTCACTACAGAATAAATTTATTATTCCGTAGATGAGTAGGCAATAAATCCTATTCCTTTTCAAGGGAAGATTTCAATTTATGTTTCATCCCTCACATGGTTCAGTCTGGAGATGTGAGACATTCCTGCTTTTTCTGGTACCCCTCCCCCCTCTTTCTAGAAATTCCTTAACTCATATGGAGAAGCGCGTTTTCCTCCTTAAAAATGAACCGAGGACCATTTTCACCCAGGGATTACACCAGGAGTTCTGAGGCTTCAGTCCTAAAAGATGTGTAGGAAATTGGGACCCTTAATGGTGATGCTTCACCACAGCATTATTTTCCCATTACCAAAGCTCTCCTATTCGCATATGTTAGAAGGGCTAATATCGCTCACCACATTTTGTTCAGATGTAATACTATCAAGATTTGCTATCGAGGCTCAATCGTAACTCCACTGTTTGCCATTCCAATTGACGGTGGTTAGAGGAACATAAATTGCAAATTACTTTTAAGTGCGGAGGATTCCGTGTACTCTTGATGACTTGGACACATTTCTCTGTTCCGTTTGGTTAAGGAGGCTAGATATTAGCAATCCTTGGATGTTACTCTCTGTGGACAGCAGCTACGGTCCTGCCTTGTGGACTTCTTTCCATAACTTAAGGAAATGTTCGGACATACCGAAGAGCCAAAGAACTAAACACTAATTGAAGTTGGACCATCCTCCAAAAAAAAAAAAAAAAAAAAACCCTGTCATATTAGGGCCACCCAAGAACTTACTTATGTGCCCAGGTCTAAATAACGTGCGTTCTTTGGTCTATTTGTTTGTTTAGCTAGGCGAAAAAACTTACTGTCCACGCCTAAGAGTAACTAACTCAGCCACAAAAGTCCCTACCGTCATTGACGCAATTCGAACCCGAGCTTTTTCAATCTGGTGTGGGGAGGACGGCGATTATAACCACTATTGATAGTCTCGTAGATGACCATCCTCCAGCATCTATCCACCAGTTAAAATCGTCCCATCGTTGCCCACAAAAGTGAAAAATACCATTTAATCTAATTTATAGAAGGCGTATGAATGTGTGGATGTTATATAAATATTCAAAATGCTTTTATGGGGAGGTTAAGTCCCAAAGTAACTAAGACTAAAAGGCGCCAGTATCGCTGGAATAAAAACCAGAGTTTATGGAGATAAAAACATTAAATCCTCTCCCGAGATGCACAACCTGAAAAAAGCACATTAAACACATAGCACACATTTCTCTAGTTATACAAATACACGTTGTTTCAGTGAAAACACATAGCTTCCTTAACTTTTGTTCATGAATGTATATATAATCTTATTCAGGGTCGTAACGTGAATTTAATTGATAAACTTGAGAATGGTATTGTAGGGTAGATTAGAGATCAATCGTTGTTGTTGTTATTTGGTTTTTAGGAGCATTAGCAACTAAGGCCATATTGCTCCGATTAGACATCAAGGCAATATCGAAGACAGACATAAGTAAAAAAGAAATCTTATCTTATTAATTTTTTCACTAGGAAATAGGATTATAAGTTGTTAATATTAATGTTAGACCACATTGTAAAAATATAGTTTAAATATCGTATAGAAGAGTATTTTTTCTCGTTGTCCTTCCACGATTCAAAGGTTGGGCATAGCCAAGTAAGAAGGTGGGGAGAAGTCAGATAAAAATGGTAGAAACAGGAATTACACGATCGTGTTCCTGTCTGTCGCTTTGTTGATAAATATATCGACGAAACCCAGCTGCCAACTAAAATCCAAAACAATCATATCTACAGTTAAAATAAAGGCTTCATATGGATAAATTACACGCGAGTATGTTTTATTAAGACTGACGTAATCACATTAACTGAGAAATTCTTTTTATCCTAACGAAAATCATAAAGCAGAAGAACACGCCAACCCTAACTCTCTACCAGTTGTATTTCTACAACCTATATTTAAAAGTTTGCGTAAATTGGAGCTTAGAAAGACAATTTCTGCATCACAAAAGTAAAAATAGTGGAAGCTTAATAAATTAAGAACATTTTTCTGTAATAAACCAAAAATGACACTTCTCATGATCGGTACTTATTTTTTGTCTTCATCACTCACGCAGTGATTAAAAAAACAGTTAGTAAAACTTTAAAGAACGCATTGGATCAAAAATTCAAATACTGATCAAGAATAACCGAAATCTAGCAAACAGACAAAGACAAAAGTGTAAAAAAAATCCTTATCATACACGAATTCCTTAATTCATAAATAAGAAAAAATTTCTTAGCTGTTAAATTCTCCATAAATATCGCATCGTTAATGTTGCAACATGTTTTACGGTTAACTGAATTTACTTACGTAGCTGTTGATCGGTCGCTTGGCACCGTTCACTTCGCTTCGACAAGTTCTCAAGACTCGAGTCTGATAGATCGTTGAGGTGGAGCAATACTGTGCCAAGTTGCATCCTCCAACTTTTATCTTTAACACGAAGGTATTATCATAAATCCGCCGTTACGTCAGCCTTCGAGTCACGTGATCGCACCTGGCCAGTTGCGCGGATAAGCTGGCGATGCGTCCTCAGGTAGCGTTCATTCTCTGTTGTAAAACATTTCACGAATGTACGGATTGCAATTGGGGTTTCGTAGTGTGCGTAGGTGGTGGATTTTTCGCTAATTAACCGTAATTTATTTATTTTTTAATTTAACAAAAAAAATTATATCGTTAATGTGTATTTTTTTTGTTTCACTTTCAGATTCTGTTTAGTTTTAAGTGTATGAGATTCTACGATATTGAAAACATGAAATTGACAAGCTGTTCAAAATGAGAAATTGACATACGCTTCAAAACATGAAATTGACAAATTCTTCAAAATTTGAAATTGACATTTTCTTCAAAACTTGAAATTGACATATTTCAAAACTTGAAATTGATTTACTTCAAAACACGAAATTGACAAATTCTTCAAAACTTGAAATTGACATACTTCAAAACACGAAATTGACAAATTATTCAAAAGTTGAAATTGACAAATTCTTCAGAACTGGAAATTGACATACTCTTCAAAACATGAAATTGACAAAATGTTAATTAACATTTTGTCAATTTCATGAATATTTTGAGAATACACAAAGATTTGTGTATTCTCCATCTCAGCATGATTATTATAGTTTCTAATTTCCAAAATATTTAATATTAACGGCGCATTTAAAATAAATAAATAAATAATTTTTATGTTTATACTCCGGAAGGCCACACGGTCAGGCATAGTTCACAAAATAGAGAGAGTGTTCAAGAAACAGCACCGTATTTAGCAGTCACGGGCTTGCCGGGTCACTCAAAATCCAAAGAGAATTTCAGTAGGGGATAGGGAGGTAATAAGTAGAACGTGGTTCCATTTTAAAAAATTGTCGTTATAGCTACTTTTCTTGTAAACGCAAGAAAATGTGTAATTCTAAAAACAGCAAGAAGCGATACGTCTTGTGGACGTTTACGCCTCATCACCGATGAAAGTGATAGTCAGAGATCCGCAAACTTTGCAATACTACGACTCCCTAAAATGATAAATGGTTTGCGCGCAAATTTTTGTGCATAAACTTCTACAAAACAATACCTCATGTTAAATGCACCTGAAAATAGGGGGTTTATTGACAAGAACTGATATGGAATTCTTCGTATGCTCTATATAGTTTTGTTTTTAAGTGATGTCTATTACGTTGCCTTATAAATGCAGTTCAACAGTGCTAATCAATAGAAACAAACTGTCAATAATGATTTCATTGGAAGCTGGCTAAATTAGTCAATCACCGTGGAGACTTAGCGAGCGCCCTCTGCTTTTACAGCTGTACGTAATTGAACTAAGGTACAGTCTGATACATATTTTGTTCTATTAATTTAAATAACCGTTTATAAAAGAAAAAAAAACAGTCGATAATTTATAAAAATAAATAATATGTAATTTATAAGAAAATAAATAATTTATAAATAAATTAACGTAACTTATATTTATTAAAATGGTTTCGCTTCAAGTATATTAGAATCGCACTGCTCTATTTAAAACTTTCTTCGGATTGTTATTACATTACAAAATTAATTTCGGGTAGTAATTAGAAATTATTTATTACGGTAAGTGAGAAGTGGTAGGTAGGTCGCTTTTGTCTCGAGGGCATTTCGTATACGAGCAAACCAAACTGACACCAGCTGGCTATTGTGTGTTAAGCTAATGTTTGCTTACGTCACTTTGTATGCAACTTTCTCTGAAATAACGCGCTGCCATTTTAGGATTTACTGTGTAAACCTTGAATACTTTGCCGAACTATTATTGCTGGTACTTCTCCGATATAAATTGCACAATTTAATTATGAATAAATTTATAGTGTTCAGCGCAGATATATGAAATTTGCGAGACATTTTCCTTAATGAACTTTAAGGTTTAAAACTTGGTTATAATGGGACAGGTAGGCGGTAGTTGAGTTTAAAATTAATTTCTTTACATACGGGATTAATGAGACTAGTTAGCTTATAGAGAGAACATTTACAGGTAGGATACTTCCTCTCTCTGCTGTTCGCACTCACTGGAACAAAAATTAAGTAGATATGGACTTCTTAAAGTTAAATTAAAAAGTACTCGTTATATCTGCAATGAGACATTTCTTTTTTCCCTTGGAAAGGGTATGAATGCTGCACTCAAATCTTCTGATTCTCTTCCATAAAATCTCGGAATAGCCAAATTACGTGGCATATCTGTAATTAAGCTATATCATGTTTCGTATTTTTTTTCTTCAAAAAGCAAGGTGAACTTTACTGGCATAAGTTGTACTAAAATGTTAATATACATACCTCAGTTGGCCGGGTTTTGTTAAATATTGTTCATTATTTCACAAAGGCAATTGAGGCCATGAGGATTCGTGTATTATATCGTAAATTATGAATAATCTTCGATCGGTTTGCCTATTTTCTGGATGAAAAACCATTCAACTCTTGCCCCAGGCCGGCTAAGTCGACTACGCTGCTTAAACAGCGCCTGAAAATTCATTCCTCCAAGACAGGATTCTAACCCAAGCCTTTTCTTTCCACTTTAGTATTAAAATGCCATTATAATATAAGGAAACGAGTTTATTCTGCATATGCCATATTACTTCATATTATTTCCATAGTCAAAAAGTGCCTCTCCAATTTTTCCGTGAATTTTTTAATTCCCGGCTTCGGCCACACTTAAAGGCAACTTATTGCAACGTTCAACAGCGTACTGCAAAAGGTAACTGCATAATATCTGGGCACGCTGCCTAAAACTTTCGGTATTGCACTTTGTAAGAAAGCTCTGTTTTCTTATAATGTCTTTGTGTCCAGTAGTATTTCATCGAAATTCCCATGATTACATGACATTTTTTTTAAGTATTTGAATGCAAGGTTGAGGGAAAATCCTGTTTCAAAAGGTTTTAAAGTGTACCATCTAAGATCTTTTTAGAGTTTGGAGACAAGTCCAGTATTCACGCCCAGGTTTTAAGATTTTTTCCTGTTTCTAACTTCGGTTATCATTCTTTGTATTGATACAGAAAGTTTCATGTCATCTGGTTCGGTTGGATCGTTTCAGATTGGGTACCTAGGCAGCTCAGTGCAGCGTCAGTATATTGTGTTTGCAAACTGCAAGTATTCTATGATTCTGTTTGCCTCTTTTCTACATTAAAACCCCAATTTTCCAAAAGAGAAAGACAGCAAAAATCTTGCAAACCCTCAGTTGAGCTCCAAAATCGGCTACGATGTCACAAAAGTCCATAAAGTTTCCCCTTGTTTCTGGACAGTTTTAACCATGGTATTATCCATGAGGGTCATTTGCATAGGAAATAATCCTATATTGGACACCTAAGAATGGTCTTAAAGTTCAGTAGTATTGCTTTTATTAGATTTAAGAGGTTTCCTTGAACATTTAAGGACTAAGGGAGTATCACATACGAGAGAGAAAGATCCCATCCAGTTTTGTGGTACATTTTCGACGTTCTTCAGAGATTATTTATGGTAGATTTCTTTTCGATTACTGAATGAGTGGTGTGGGGGCTAGTCTGCAAGACATTACTGCTGGTATTATTGCTTTATCGAATAATTTGAGTAGGGGGATGTCCTCCAATATTTTTGGCTATTACTGCTTTTTTTTCCTTCTCCATATATGATGGATAAAGGTTAGTTTGATAAAGCCATTATGAGGGCGAATGGTTCTATTATATACGGGCTACACATTTTAATTATACAGAGTGGTATTCTGTTTGCTCCAGCAGTGGATATATCTGAAAGCTGGTTAATGATTATCATTAGGATCCATCGATGTTTTTGCACTTTTGTTCATAGTTCGTCTGTTTACTCTTTCCATTAAAGGAATGTTCCAGCGTACTTTTTCTTATCTTTGCTTCTTGTTAATACAGTAATGGGCACATGAAAATTTCTCAAGTTAACACAACAAGGAAATTATTTACTTAAGAAAATTGGACTAAATACATATTTCTCATTGTTGTAAACATCTCCTACCACCCCACAAATAATATATTTTTCATTGGCGTTTCTGTACTCACAATTCTTTAACTCAAACGATGCTTTGTGAGTAACACCAATACACAATTTAATTTACACTGCCCTACCAAAAGTCACAGGGTACACTTGTTAGTTACGGCTGCTTCAATAAGCCTTGAAGATTTTCTACTAATTTCTGGACACGCTGAAAGGTGATGGCATTGTGTTCATTTGACAGTGTGCATTTGCTTTTGTGAGCTGAAGTTTTCTGTGAAATTTTATGTCGAGCAGATCAATGCATGTCGTGGAAACATTTATAGGTTTGTTTGTAATTACCGGCACCTCTACATCCAAGAAAAAAAAGTATGGGACAGTTACAAACTATCGCGAGATAGTGATAAGTATTATAAAAATGTATATAACAAAATCGGTAAAAAAAAAAAAGTACGACAGGCGAAGGAAGAATACGAGAAATCACCAGCAAAGAGAGCTAAAATTGGAGACAAAGAGTTCTTTTCGTGCGTGAATACAAAAAAGTAGACAGTGAATCAGATGGGTCCCTTACTTAATCAAACTGGAAAAATCACAGAGACCCCCAGAAGGAGTGACATACAAGTTGAATAGGTACTTTGCAGCGAACTTTACACGTGAAAGATCTTTAGACCCACCAGGGATCACCGATAAGGAGCCAGACTGCTGTAAATCAATTGATACATCAATCTCGGAGAAGAATGCATGGAAAAAGCGTGCTAAAGTTGTGCTAAGGTAAGGTTTCTAAGAGTAGACGGAATACAACTTGATTTTTTAAACAAGCTGCATATGAGTGTGTCAATTCCTTTGGGGATCTTAATGAAATATAATTAGTGTCTGACATTTGAATCAGTAGAAGCTGCATTGTCGCCCGGTCTACAGGTGGCTAAGTTAGTCAGTCTCAGGCATGGAACAGCAAGGTTTTTATCCTCGAAAACTCCGTTTTTTCGTCAAGAGAAAACAGGAAAATCGACCAAAGAATACTCCAATTTATAAACATAATACGCATGGGCAGATGAGTTAAAAGAAAACAGCAAGCTTATAAGGATATCGGCCAAAACAAACTTCTCACATCACCTGTCCCTCCCTTCCTGTAATTTTTCTACTTCAAGGTGCGACCTGACCATTGCTTTGTATGTACAAAGGGAGGATTATCTACGTGTCCCTGTCTGCACTGCTCAGAGAACATTATATCTGGCTGCAAAATTATCCCCAGGTCTTTTTCATTTTAGACTACCCTGAGTGTAATCCCACACAGTTGGTGCGTTAATCTGGGATTATTTCTACCTATATGCAATATTTTGCATATGTCATAGTACCGGGCATTTGTCAACGTTAAACTTCAACTGGAATTTCTCAGTCCATCTGCTTAATATTTCTAGATCTTGTAGCAGTAGCATGCCTTAATTACTTTCATTAACCACCCTGCCAATCTTTGTGTCATCTAGAAACTTAAACATTAAGCCTGCTATCATCATAATCAATATTATTGAAAAATAAATATAAAAAATAACAATGGGCCAAACACTGAACCCTGGGGGACTCCACTAATAACATTAGTCTAGGAACGGCAGTGTTCATTGATAAACAATCTCTGTCTTCTCCCACTCAATTATCTTTTTATCCATGGCTGTAATTTGCTCTTAAATGTCACATCGCTCAAATTTATTCTTTTAATGCTACAGTATCAAATGCTTTCCTAAAATCAAAAGTATATGATATCAAAATTATTTTTTGCGTCTAGTGCTTTTGTTACTACATCATAATATCCAATCGATTGGATATGTAAAGGGACAAAATCGAGCCTTTACAAATCCACGCTGTGAATTGGTTAGTTGTTGTTGGCGCATCAGCAACTTTGGGTATTGCACAGTGCAAAGTGAAAAGTGTATTAAGTGTCTAACGGCACCATGGGTTTCCCCCATCTCCGCGTTGCTTTCATTGTAGGTGTACCAGTTCACTAGGAAGGCCAGAGATTTAAAAGTGTGTGGATCATGTGAGTTTGTAATGTTATGTACCGTTATTCCTCTGGCCATTTAGCCGCTGGATCCCTGCTGAGGCCTAACGTTGGCCGCACTTCGCCCCGTGGAGGCAGACCAGGTAACCACTAATTTAAATTTGCACTCTGGCAGGTCCTGCCACCTAGTTTCCTGAGATTTCATTGGCTAGGACCTTAAAAAAAAAATTTCCATGGGGATATTGCGCTAGAATTGGAAAAGCCAAAATGGTGGGCGAACAGTGTAATTTAGATACGGTTATTTTTGACGTATGGGGCCGCTTGCGTACAGATAGAGTGGAGTGGAGAGAATGAAGATTGGGGGGATAAAGACAGAAGAATGAGGTCAATTGGAAAGACGACCCCAGGTGGAATCAGTGGGGAATGTCCATGCCCCACCAGAGGGAAAAGTGGGGTCGGCGAGGAGGGCAGGAGACAGCAAAGCCGTCACCTCCGCCCGCTGGGGTGAGGGAGAAAAAAGGGCCGAACAAGGGAATCGGCTCAGATCGCCAACAAGGCGCGTATGCAGCAAAGCTGCGGCTTCGTCATGTCCGCGACAGCGTCCCGTCCAATAGTTGGTCAGCGCTGGGATAGAATCCCGGCCACTGCTGGTCCAATAATCAGGATGTCAGTGTGGGATGGTGTCACTCATGGGTTCTAGGTCCCATCCAGTAAAGTCATAGTCATGGTTGTCCGTTTCGGTTGTCAGAGTTGCAGTGTCGAGTCTAGGGAAGTTGTGGTAGTGCTCGTAGTCTGGTGAACAGTTCGTGCTCAAATTGTGAGAAGGCTCTGTAGTACTCCTCCTCCCACAGCACAAGGTGTTCCCGATCCTTCGGGTTGAATCTTATATCCTCAAAGAGGGGACAATCATGCATCAGATGTGTCCATGTCTGGTTTTCACCGTAGTGGCATAGTGGTGATTCTTTTATTCCGAAGGTCGAAAGTTTGTCGTTAAAGGAACCGTGCCCCGTTAGAAGGAAGGTGGTGTAAAGCCCCAGTCAGAACCAGGCCGGCTGGTGGGGGTAGACTTAGGTAACGTCCGGGATGAATTTCCGGGTTATGTCGCCTTTAGTTGATTCTGTCCATCGGGACTGTCAGGTTTGCAGGAGATGGTTCACCAGACGTTTTTTCCCTATGTTGCTGTTGTTGGTTGGATCGGTAGTGAAGCCGATGCAGGCTACACTTTTCTCCCTTGATAGTTGAAAGAGCATGCCATAGCGGACAATTTCCAAGTATTGCACAGTATAATATGTCTCTAAATTGCGTGTATTGTATGGTCGATTTGCTATGTGCTGGAAAAGATACCCGAGTTTCCAAGTGAAAACCCACGCTACCCTCGCTGAAAACGACTAATTCAGATACATTGTAAAAAGGCCCATAAAAATTCCTGGCATCAATAACGGGATTCCAACTCGGGTCTTTTCCAACAAGTGCGGGGAGGGCAATAATTAAACCAACTGTGCTATCCACGAGTTCAATTCACACTGTGATTGCAGCATAACAGCATTTCTGTCTAGATGGTCTTGCATTACTTCTTTCACCAGTGACTCCATTATTTTCCTGCGGAACAAAAGTTAAGCTAACACGTTTGTAATTAATCATCTCGCCTTTTGGTCCCTTTGTGAATTAGGGATACATTCCAACATCTCCAGTCCATAGGGATCTCCCCTGAATCCAAATATGCACTTAAAATTATGGCTAAGGGTTTGCATACATTCTAACTGCCTCACTAAATATAATTGGAGAGGATCTATCCAATTATTATCTTTATGGGTTTTTTAATGTTTAGCTTCCACTTTCCACTCAGTTATCACAAAATCATTTAGCTCCCTGTTAGAGTTTGATAAACTTCTGGCTTTCGCCTCACTAAAGAATCTCTAATGGTAAATGCAGGTGCAAAATACCTATTCAATTTGTCCGTAACTTGAGCAGGATCATCAACATCAAGTGAAACAGTTGGATTCAACCTCTTCCTTCTACTGTCAATATAAGTAAAGAAGACTTTGCTGCTTTTCTTGGTACTCTTTTCCAGAGACTTCCCGTAATCTGCCGTAACTTGTCTAACCCCCTTTGTTACTTTATTAAAGACTAGTTTATACCCACCATTGGCTTCTGTATCACCTGATAATTGATGTACATCCCATGTATTTTTCTTCTCTACATCAAGTCTCACCAATTCATCTGACATCCATTTAGGTCTAAGCTTTGAATAGTATTTCTTAGTTGGTATGAAACGCCTAGTAGCTTCTATGATTACTTCCCTGAATGCTTGCCATTTAGAATTAGCTGTACATACCATTATTAGTTGGTCCCACTTCATAGAATTTAAAAACTCTCTGAAAACCACTGTAGCCACCTACAAAAGCAAAAGCAGCATCCTTCACCATTGACAGTAGTTATGTCTTTAAGTAAATCCCACTCAGCACACTATGATCACTATCACCCAGAGGGTCTTTTACCTGCAGATTCTTAATGAACGAAGAATCGCTGCTGATAATAAGATCAAGAGAATTGCTTCCTCTTGTTGTCTCCCTAATGTGGTGCAGTAGTAAACAGTCATCCAAGAAATCCACAAAAGCTTGCTAATGTGTGAGTGACCAACCCACAAGTTCCAGCTAATATCTGGGAAGATAAAATCCACCATTATAAGACAATCTGATTTAATGGCCCACTCTATTTCTCTAACCATTTGTTTGGTGTATTCATCGCAATCATTAGGCCTATAACACACTCCTACTCTCGTTTTTGTTTTTCCAGTGCTTATGTCACACCAAACTGATTCAACATTGCACTGATCACCCATGTCGACTGGATTTACTGGATTTAATACGCTTCTTAACTTGTTTAATACGCTACTCCCCATATTCAAATTCTGCAGCCCTTATATCTTGTGTGACACTATGTGTCTGATATCTCTACAATGTCTGCATTTGATGATTTAACCAGCATTTCAGATTCATCAAATTTATTTACTATGCTCATAGTAAATGATACATGTGATTATACTAGCGTTAGTGTACATGCAAGTATACGTACATCTGTTCTTACTCTTAGTTAACCAAATAGAGTCCAAGTATTTACCTTTTCCTTGATTGTCCAGAGTAGCACTTGAAATCCCGACTTCTTGCTTTCTGGACTCCAACATGTTCCAATAGAAGCAGTGCAAGAATCGCTTTCACCTCTGCCTATTGGTACTGTTAATCTATTAGTCTGTGTGTCCTTCCTTCACGCTATCAGTTTTCTGACCCACCTAACACTGTTTGTTAGCATCAGCAAATATTCTTGTCCCTTTCTAGTTAAGTGTATCCTATCCCTGTAAAAACAGCCTCTCTTGTTAACAAGCACAGACCACGCTGGAAAAATTCTACCCCATTAGCCTTCCATGGGGTAGGATGGAAGGTGCCTTCAGGGCCGAATTCATTCACAAGGCTCTCATCATATACTCCCTCCTATTGTGTCTGGGGCACGATAGGAGGGACTATATGAGAGCCTTGTGAATGAATTATAGACTCTTTAAAATGTAATCCTAACTCGCGACGTTTTCTCAACATTGCCCTGTACTTGTCATGCAAGTCCTCAGATATCACCATTCGTTCTCTTAAAAGATAAAAGTTGAGTGTTATTTCATCTTAAATAAGTGTTATTTCATCCCTGAAATAACACTCATCTTAAAAGATGAGTGTTATTTCAGGGATGGGTAAGATTGTGGAGTTTTCGATTGAGGATAGGACCATCTCGATAGGAATGGTACTCCTAAAGGGTCAAAACATTTGTTCGTGAGGGGGAAAGCTTGTCTGACTAACCAAGTTAATTTTAATGATGTCGCAAAATAGTTGCTTTTGCTTCAGAACGAATTACAAATTATTTTAAAAATGGCAACCGAAGTTAAATGGTTCTAAATGCAAGGTTTTATATCTAGAGAACAGAAATAGAGAGTTATTAAAAGCTAATGAAAGCGGAATGAAAATTGGTCCAGAACGAAAAGACTTTGGACTTACGATTCAGTCAGACATGAAATTTTCCACGCAATGTAAACATGAAGTCAGAAAGGCTAGTATCTTGTCTATGACCTTTTTAAGTAGAAAGAAGGATGCCATCATCTCTTTGTACAAGACGAAGATGAGACTGCATTTATAATAATGCGTTATGGTCTGGAGGCCAAGCTTGAAAAAAGACATTGAACTTCTAGAAAGGGTTCAGAGAATGGCAACTAGATTGGTGAGAGGTGCTAGTCGATATCCATATGAAGAGTAGTAGTAGGGGTTTAGGAGCATGAGCGATCAAGATCATATTGCTCCGTGTATATCGTCTGTAAATTGCGTGTGTTCCCTGGTCGATTTCTATTTGCTGGAGGCGGAGCCTGAGTTTCTGGGAAAAAACCATGCTGCCCCCGCCTGAGATCGACTAACTAAGCCACGTGTTGTGAAAAGGCCAATAAAAATTCTTCACGTCATCGACGGGACTCAAACTCACGTCTTTTCCATCCGGTGTGTGGAGGACGGCGACTCTACCAACTGTGCTACCCACGAGGGCCCATATGAAGAACGACTTAGAATGTGCGGGCTGCTTGGCAACTGGACATCTTAAGGAGACACCTGATAGAAATGTAAGGTCCTGAAGGGAATCAGTAAAATGAAAGAGGGAAGCATATTTTCATTGGCAAAAGAGAGAAAAACCGGAGGGCAAAAATAAAAAAACTGGGGAGTAACAGAAGGTTGCATCCAATGACGTTTTCCTCCGGCAGTGTATCAAAGATCATTGGGATGAACTGGCTGCCACGGTAGCCGAGATAAAGAGTTTGATAAAGTGCAATGTACAATTTGAACAGTCACTTTTCAGCGATGGGGATAGCACGAGTGATTGGAAAGATATTTTTCCTTTTTTTTTGACAGATGCAGTAAAATCCGTTTCGATGCATCATTTAGCATTATAATACTCAAAGGTCTGATGACGATAACCAACCTTCTCAAGCACATCAGTTCCTGTCATTCAGTATGTTACGCCTTCCCGATCATTTCTTGGACTCAGTGTTCCCTCTGGACTTCTATTCCTTCGCTTGTTGTTAATTGTCGATCTGAGGATGTTTAATTCCTGAGCAATAGTACCCAGGGACATTTCCCCATATGACATCCAATCATCAACCCCATTTGACACTCTGTTAGCTCTTTCCGTGTTCTCATATTTTCGTACTCATTTGAAATAGATTTTGGAATAACCATTGTTTACTTTTATACGGAAAATTGCGTGTGTTCTGTGGTAGATTTGCTCGTTGCAGGATTAAAAAAACCAAGAGTTTCCCGGAGGGAAAACCATACTACCCTCGCCCGAGACCAACTAATTCAGCAATCTTGTGCAAAAGGCCCATAAAAATTACTGTCATCATCATCTACAGATTCGAATTCAGGTCTTTTCCACCTGGTGAGGGGAGAATGGCGATCCTACTAACTGTGCTACTCACGAGGGGGTTTTGAGGAATGTCTGGAAAATTAGTTATGTGAGAGCATCATCCCAGAATGAAGGTTAGAGGAGTGGAAATCGTGGTGTGAGTCGCTCTTCATGGTTTGGATTGGTGCCTTAATTCATACTCAGAGTGGGTCTTAGGGCAGAGCGACTCGGTCGAAATCCTGGGAAGTTGAACGTGGAAGACTAGGCTCCAAATGCGTACACGCCCTAGGGGGGTAGCACAGTTGGTATAATCACAGTCCTCCCCACACGGGGCGGAAAAGGCCTGAATTCAAATCCCATCGGTGACACGAGGAATTTTTACGGGTATTTTTCCCAACGCGGCTGAGTTAGTCGGGTTTAGGCGAGGGTGGCATTGAGTCCTCCCAAAAACTCGAGTTTTCCGTTCAGCAAACAGCAAATTGAATAGAAAACACCCGCAAACGGACATTTTACATGTGGCAAAATATAGCCTAAGTTGCTGATGGGCCTAAAACTCTACAACCAAACTATACGTATACATCCACCATGTAAGTAAGGAGGACGAAATGCGTATGCGCTGTGTCCACTCGCCCTTGCGAAAAGCACAGTGATGGTGCCATAAAAGATCTTCGCGTCATTGACGAGATTTGAATCAAGTCTTTTTAACCCGGTGTGGAGAGGACAGTGATTATAACTATTATGCAACCACAAGGGCGCCATATTGGCATTCACTATTGGTCTGACATTATGACAGTTCCACGCGATTAGAATTTTACTTTCTTTGACCTTGAATATTGCTGCATTATGTTTTCATAGTTGATGGACTTTACGGAAGTTATGCAACGTACTGACAACAAATACTGTATATTCAATTGCTCATTGCAAAGACGACTTACTCTCAAGTCATAAAATTACACAAATGCGCAATTGATCAACACAATTATTCTAAAGTGGAAATCACACCACCATGAGATGGAAAGTCTTTTAATTCACACCCACGGATGAATTAAATATAGAAACTTACTACCTCTCCCTCCCTTCCCCAGCTTGGTATAATCTTCTGCTTAATGATTCTATAAGTAATAATGAAATATATCTTTATATGAAAAGATTAATACATTCGTTCCATTCTTAATGCTGCTTTACTGTTTAAACTCTTTGCAGAAATTGTAATAGATGGAGCTTTATATAAACGAACGGGAATGGAAGTAATTTCTTCTTGGACAGCAAGAACGGACATCATATTCATTGTCCAAATAACATTGCAAGAAAATTGCAAGAAAATAAAAACTTGGTCATAGACGAACAAACCCTGCTAGGATTTTAATTCAGTTTCCTGGAGCTTAAGTAGCTACTCACTGGTCAGGATGTTGTGATCTCCGCTATAGAACTGCTCTTCATTATCCTCTATCGATCAACGGGTCGATTTGTAACCGCAAGTAAACGAAAGCTCCCTTTTGTTATTGGTGAGGCAACAAATTACAAATAACGTGCACGAAGAGAATACAAATGACGGGAGAACACGCGCTTGCAACACTCCCTTAATCTCTTTGTACCTGAAAAGAAATTTTCAGGTTACAAAGAGAGGAAATGCGATTTTCGGGCAGCGAGGTTCCCATCACATTCGTCCCACCTGTGTTGCCAATGTTACTTGACAGATGGCTGAACACACCTTCAAAGCCCGGTCTGAAAGATTAATTGAAACCTATCTTAAAGGCGCCATGGAATCAGACACAGTCGTGCCCATATCATTTTTTTTCTGTGTGGTGTGAATAAGTTCTTCTATAACAAAAGATGTAATTTCTTTCGTCTGGAACACAGCTTAGTTCAAGTCTTGATATCAAGAAATATTAAAGACGTTCCCCAATGGGAAGATTGAACGAAAGAATATTCCGTCTTCGATTTCTGATTATTCGAGAGCTTTGAATTTCTTTGAATTTTTTAGCAATTTAAATTATTTTTATTTATTTATTTTGTTTTATAACTGATCGAAACACTTAAGGCCATGAGGCGTCAATATATGGTGATTGTAAATTGCGCTTAAATTATAGTAACTTTATTTCCCTTGCAGGATGAAAAACAATGCGACCATCACCAGAGAATAACTAAGTAGGTCATGGTGTAGAAAATTCCCAGAAAAGGTCCTTACAACCCAAAAGGGAGTATTTCTGAACTTCGACCAATGATAATTACCGGACCCAAGCCATTTCCACATGACAATAACCACACTATTCACTTTATCACCAGTGAAGACAACAATTTCATTTAAAAACATATACAACTTATGATAATAAGTTTTGTTAATTGTTCTATCCTAATAACGCATACAGCATATGCATTAAACCTACGTTCATCTTCTTTGGTTAAAATTATGGCAGCGCATCCTCTTAGAATGAAGTTTAGAGTTCATACCTTTTCGACAAGAACTCGTGATCGATTTTCCGGTTTTCTGTGAAGGAAAACCTGAGTTTCCGGGAGAAAAAATCATGCTACCCTTGTCTGAGACTTATTAACTCTGCCCCTTTGTGAAAAAGGCCCACAGAAATTCTGCGTGTCATTCACGGGATTCGAACTCGGGTCTTTTCCACCCGACTATCGAATATAGAAATAGCGCAACTGTCTGTATCAATGTGATGTATGGCATATATTGTTCTAGAAACGATGGCCAATGGTCTGAACACAAATCGCAAGAAATAACCCTCAGACGCAAACAGTACTTCTACCATGTTTCACAGTTGAGACGACATACTCTGCTGAATTTCGTTCTCCAGGCATCCGTCAGACCGAAACACAACCACCAGATTGATTCGACTTGATTCGTCATTTCACAACACTACTTTTAACCTTTGGAGAGACCAATTATAGGGACCGATGGGTTGTGTAGCAGGCTAGTCGGCGCTTGTTTGCAGTTCACCCTCTGATGTTTGGTTTGCGTGTTGCATCTCTTCTATTAAGCTATCAGTTCCTGTGTCCTCCCTGAACCCCTGATTGACAGTGTTCAATGAGAACTGACGGGATCTACGTACTACTCTTCCCCAATTTCTGCAGTCTATTCGAATGTTTTCCGTCTGTAGTAACACCATAACGTTTTCATTTGGTAATTTCCTAATCCACCTTTGATCTAGGGTGTTGTAGTTTAGCTGCAATGGTACAAGCAAATTGATTGCTAATATGACATTCTATGATGACCCTCCTCTTTTTGGAAATTAGTTGGTAAGCTCAAAGTATAGACCCATCTGCTATACGAGGGCAACCAGTATTCACCCTCACCGAGAAATATTTTTCATTACATTTTTCCCATCTTCGGATAAACGTTTTCAGACCTCTTGATAGAACTACTCACTTTGATCAGAAAACCAAGCGTTTTCTTCATTTTAGGGAAGAAGCAGACGTCTGAAGTTGAGAGATAAGGAGACTAAGGTGGATGCTGTAATTTTCAAAGCTACACCTGATTGCAAAGTCCATTATGAGAGCAGCCCCGTGAGCAGGAGTATTATCGATTAGGAGACTGATACCTTTGGACAGCTGCCAGCTTCTTTGAGATTTGAAAACCTATCTTAACTTTCTCAGGAGGTTTCTGTAATATTCCCCAATGATCCGGTTGTCTTTTGGGAGATAATTTCTAAGGATTATGCCTTTAGAGTCCCAAAAAACTGACAATATGACCTCGTTGACAGACAATTGAATCTTGGCTTTCTTGGGATTAGTGAAGTTGAGTGTTTCCATTGCTTGCTCATCTGTTTTGTTTCTGGGTCACACTGACGTACCCATTCATCCACCGTCACAATTCGGTCCAAAAATTCATCACCATTCTCTCTTCAAAGCTCCAAAAGTTCTGTGGAACAATCTTTCCTATGAAGGTTTTGAGGACTTATCAAAAATATTTGGACATTGAAAAGATATCACGGAGTTTCAGAAGGGCATGATTGTGGGAACTCGTGAATCCATATCGGAAGCGGAACGTCTTGTCGGTTACTCAAGTTCCACTATGGTTAAGGTGTACAGAGAATGGTGTCGAACGGGTCAAGACACCCCTGTGCCGACAGAATTGTAAAAGGTGGATGTTCCTGATGAGCGAAGGGTGCAGCGCGTTGTAAGCGCTGAATGGCAGGTCACAGTGCGACATTCACATCGCAATACAATATTCCAAATAACAATGTGCGCACCTCAAACATATGAACAGTATATGTAAGAGCGGCACCTAGAACGCTTGTTCAACTCCACCTCATCCCTCTATGAAGAACGGAATCAACTGTAAAAGGG